>NW_006238923.1:18336202-18405258 GCF_000375325.1 Capsella rubella
TGAAAAATCTCAGTTTTTTTATGTTTTTCATTAATATTTCTAAATTTAAATATTTCGTACATTATTAAACTTAAAACATTTAATTTACCTTATTTCAAGTAGATTAAAGATTAAATTTTATATTAAAATTGTTTACAATTACAATATTTATCATATTTTCCTTTTTTGTTAACATTTTCGCAGATTAGTTTATCATATACTTTTGCCAATAGGTAAATTTTATTCATAAGGTATTCATAAATAGATTATCCAAATTTATGAAATTGTTATATATCACTTATGTTATCTTTCAACCGATATACAATTTTTGTAAATTATATTAAAAGATTGCATTTTCCCTTTTCTTATACACCGTTGAGGTAATGTCCGTGATTGATAAATTTAACGGTTTTAGGGAAAATATAATATATACGTAGTTATATTAAAACCAGACCTAATTACTATTGTATATATTATTTACTTTATATACAGTTAAAATATACAAATCAACACGCGATTTAACTCTATAGAATTAAAATTAAAATATACAAGACTATTATGTTTATCCTATACTATTGAATACCAAATATTAATACAAATCCAATTATATCTTTAGTTTAAAAACATCATCCGTGCGAAAGCACGGGCCATCCTCTAGTTATGAAGTATAGTTAATAGTATCTACTACTATTATATATGTATACTTGTTTCACTTTCACTTACAAGTTCCATGCATAAGTAAGAGTCGTGATGATGCAGCACGATTTGCAGTACCAAAATTAGCATTATTCATATTGTATTCTAAGTTCCTGCAAGATTGAGTTTGGTTTTCCATTAATATATATAAGGTTTATAAATTTGTGAAAAGTGATAGAAGAGAGCTTGAAAAGGCAGGCTAGTTATACCTCCAGCCAGGAAGCCAACCATTGATCCCTATAACAATATGTGGGCAAATGGGAACCCATCCAAACGCATAACAACTCGTATAGTAGAGAGCTTGTGCTGCACCCAAGCCAATTCCTCCTACTCCTTTTTTCACTACCAAAAACCTCATTATAACATATTAATTAGTTACTTAATCATATATACATTTGATGGATACCATATATGTAGTCTTAACTATGCATTTCAAGTCTAGAAAATTCCAAATTACCATTATTTGGTTCAGAAGATAAAAGCTCGGTAATATATGAGTTTACATCATTTAAATTTTCAAAATCATCATGCATGTTCTCAGAAACTTTAGTGATGTCGCACCCTGATTCATCATAAAGGGTTGTACAAATAAAATGCTATTAGTTTTCAGTTCTTGTATTATTTTAGCGACATTAAATCATTTTTTTTTTCAATTTGAATTTAAAACCACAACTAATCTTACATGCATTAGTTACCTCCCCACCCAAGGAGGTAACACGACGCATAGGAGCAGTCGGACAAATCCATTTTATCTATGCCAAATCATTAATTTTGATTAGAAACTTTAAATTAAAATTCCATGTAAATGTAAAGTTCATGCATGGTGTAACATGTATGTATATCTTTGTTTTTTTGTAAAACATGCATGTTAATGGATCCGTACATTGGGATGGCTGAAATTTTGCAGAGCCGGAAGTGAGCTGCATATGTATAATAGTGAGATCGAATAAGTACGAAATTTTACCAAAACAATTATAATTTAAATGTAAAATTTTGAATGAAAACGAACTTTATATCATCATTCTTTGCTACACCACAAATATTTATTTATATACATAAAACAATTCACCAAAAAAACTATAGATCGTTTCAAAATAAGTTGATCATGAAAATTTTAACATTCTACTAAAAAAGGACCCCAAAAAATGAGTTAAAAGTTGAAGTAGTTTCAATCATGTTTTTTTTTTTAAACGAGGATGCAAGAATTGTTGAAAACAAATAGCCAAGATTGTTGTCTACCAGTAGCCAGTGAACCCGACGTCGTGTAGCCAGACTATAGTGGCTTTATGAACGCCTGACGGCCTAACATTGTAGGTTTGTCCATATTTTTTGTCACTAGCGTTTCCACTACCTGCATAGATAGGTTATACATATATGTGTGTGTGAATAAACTGTGAAAAAAATTTGGTAACTGTGAAAGAAACATGAATAATGTCAACAAGGAAAAAAAACAAACCAGAAGGCACTTTTTTCTTTTCTTTTGAACCAGAAGCTTTCTTTTTTCTTGAGCCAGAACCAGAAGCCATGTTTTGATATGAGAAGAAGTTGCACTAGAGATGAAAAATATAAGAGAAGGCAAGGGAAGACATTGTGTATTTATACAAGAAATGAGAGTTTCCTTCTTCTTTTTTAACTTTTAAACCAACAGAAGAACCTTATGACAGAAAATCTAATTTTAACAAAAAAGAAAGAAAGAAATTAAAACTCTTAGTATTAAAAGTTGACAAGATCAGAGACACCTAAAAGTTATAACTAATTTTCATAATCAAGTTTCACTGGAGGCATAATTTATTTAAACTAATTAAAAAAAATTATTTAGTATTTGTTGGATTGGTCTACAAAATGAAAAGCTTCAAAACCAAAGAAAAAGAAACTTTAGGTGTAATTAACACAAATCATTAATCTGTAGATCATGTAAATAAAAGAAAAGAAAACATCTATATTTGAAACCTCATCAAAGTTTTTTAAAGGTACCTTTAACTTTGATCTTATAAAGTAATTAGTTGTGTTTACATGTAATTAATATAATATAATATTCATCAAATTTTTTTTTTATCAGAATCTGTTTTTCTATATTAAAAGTTGATTTTAGGCCAAAATATTAATTAAAATACCTAAAAGAAAAATCAAAACCACCAAATCACTAGCTTATATTTATTATTTATTAATAAAAAAGTTTAAATTAATTTATGATTAGATACCTTTCGTTTGGTGTGACTGTAACTGGAAATCCAGCCATGCAAAGAGCGTCAAGACATTTGTTTCCAAATGGGAAGGAAACTATATTATCAGCTGTGACATCTAAATTGTACGTAAAGTAGTATTTCAAACAGCTCAATCTAGACATGGACGAGGTGATTCTATCGACTTAATCATAGTAAAATATGCATGCATACCATCAGGCCCGGCCCAGATGGGTAGGGCAGAGGGGCGACGGCCAAAGAGTCGTGAGGCAAAAAAAAATTTTAAAGGAAAAATAGGGTCCAATTTTGTTTTTGTTTTATTTTTTTTTTAGTGTTAAAGGACTCAAATTTTTTTTCCCTAAACACAGAGGCCCGTTTTTAGTAGAAAAAGTTAGAATAAAAGGCCCAATTTTTTATATTTTATGTTAGTAAGGAAAAAAAAAAAATTCATATTTAGAGAGTCCAAATTTTTTTTTGCCCTAGGGCCCTTATTTGTTTTGGGCCGGGACTGCATACCATTTACAGTCATTCAAAGAGAAGCGACGCCGATATAATTAAGCATAAAATAAAAGAACTTGAAGGCATGCAGGTCAACAAACAACGATTAAATTTATATGTTTTGTATATCAACGTTAGTCTTGTAGAAATTAAATATACATATTTCGCTGTCTGATTTTGCCATACGTAAAGCAAACATTTGTGTAATAGATATATGTTTCGAGTTGCTGCACAATATCTATATGTTTCGAGAAAAGGAAAAACCAAACAACAAAAATAGAAAATATACTTTTGTTTATTTCTTATATAGTTAAATATGAACGGCACCATATATATCTCTCTGAATATTCTGCAAAAATTAAGACCACACCGAGCGAAAGAAATAAAATATGAGTCAAGAAGACAATAGGTAGTGCTAAATATTAAGCTGAAATTAATTTTGATCATCAATGCTTCCTTGGATCCAGCCAGTTTTGAGTTTGATGGACTATTTTATCTTAAACAATATCTAGATTTTAAAGTTGTTAAGCGGCAAAGTGGTGTTAAACCTCCCATAAATAGTCTAAGGTCACGGGTTCGAATCCTTTTTTTTCAAAAAAAAACAATATCTAGATTTTTTTTTTTTTTTTTTTTTTTGCGTTTTGTCGAATTGGTTGATGTTAGTGAGATTGAGTGCACGAAATCAAACGAAGAAATTGTTGGCGAATGACAATTTGTGGATGATTTGTTGAGAGGGCAAGACGTAGAAAGGGACAATATGGCGTTCAGTGATCGAATATCTATGGAATGGAAGGAGAAGGTGAGAGAGCAGAAAGAAAGGAGTAAAGAGAACAGATAGCAGAAGAAACAGAAGTAGCTGGAGAAGCTTTTGCAGAAGCAGAATTGAAGAACCAAAAGAATTAGAAATAGGATGACTACGACCAAAGACTTTAAAACCTTCCAATTGATTTAAAAACTTGATTAGAACTATCTTTAATGTACAGGCATATACTCGAAAAATGTTTTATGTTAATTAATGTACCTTTAATGTACAGGCATATACTCTCATATACTTGATTAGAACTATTATATGACTACTATACGACCTAAGACTTTAAAGGAGCATTGCGAAATTAATTTGCCAGATTTTACTAGACAAGAGTTATACAAAAAAAATAGAAGATAAATTATAACATAAAATGGAAAAATAAATTTTAGTTATTTAAAGGTTCCCAATATTATTGATTATGAACAAATAAGGAGAAACTTAATAAAAATAATATGCTATTATATATATATATATATATAGTATATTGGATAATCATTTTGCTCTCCATTTTCTTTCTCTACGCAATGGTGAGCATTGACCCTAGAGATGGAGGTTCATTGTGAGCCACATGCGAACACCATTGATTACTTGGGGAATGTTTGCATGATGATCCCTGCACAAGGTATAACCCCAAAATTAGATTCATACAAAATAAGGTGTGAATGTTAATTCATGTTTAGATACCCTTCATATGGTGTGAATGTGACTGGAAATCCAGCCCTGCGAAGAGTGTCACAACATCTGTTTCCAATTTGGAAGGGAACTATAGCATCAGCTGTGACACACACAAGGAAAAAAAGGGCAAAGAAGAATCAGTATCATCTCGCGATTGATATATAAATCATAAAGTAGATATGTAGATGACAATATACACATACAAGTTCCATGTGTAAGTGAGATTTGTAGGGAAGGAGCAAGACTTGGGTTGCGGCGGAAGTTTCTGCAAGATTTGAGTAGGGTTTCCATATTTAAATGAAAGTTTGTGTAACATAAGTTTTCTAACAGGTAGTAATATTATGGTTTAAAGCGAGCTAACCTCCAAGCAGGAAGCCATCCGTTGATCCCTACAATAGTTCTTAGTCGTCTTATGGTTTGCTCCCATCTAGTGATATAAGAAGTTGCAAAGTAGAGAGCTACCGCTGCACCCATGCCGATACCTCCTAGTCCTATCATGACTATCAAAAACCAATTGAATTAATAGATTTGATATATAAAGTTTGATGCATATATATTATAAAACTAAACATGTTATGTGTAGATGATGATTATGGGTTACCATTGCCTGGTTCATCTTTCAGAAGGTTAACAACAAACCCAGCTGTAGAATTTAAAGAAACCATATCGTCTGCCATGTTCTCAGAAATTCCCATGACATCGCACCCTAATTCATCGAAAATATTTTATATGCAATGTTATTAGTTTATAATTAAAATTTTAGAAGATCACATTAAATAGAACTAGTGTCTTTCTGAAGTTTAAAGCCAATTAAATATATCTTACAAGCAGTAGTTTGGAATCCACCCAAGGAAGTAACGGGACGTGTTGGAGCAGTCGGACAAATCCATTTTACCTATGCATAAAAATCATAACTTCAAATTAGAAACTTCTGTTTGGCTAATATATATATTCAGATTTATGGCTAAATTGACATGTGCATGGATTCTTACATTTGGAAGATTCAATTTACGTACAAACGTAGCTGAGCTGCATGCAGAAAGAATAGACATATAGAGTGAGCTCATAAGAAATGAAATTTAATACAAAAAGCTAAGGGAAAAAAATAGTATGTACAAGACTTCAAACAAAAATAAATCAAAAGTATAATGAATAGTAAAGTATTTGATTGTCAGATTGTGTTACTCTCGGCCATTCTCCCCGATGTCATGTAGCCAGAGTATAGTTGCCTTGTGAATTCTTGTTGGTGAAACTATCATAGTGTCTGCAAAAGCATTGGCAGTACCTGTACATATTGTAAAATTGTAATGTATCAATTCCAAACAGAGATGTAACTACAGGAAAAAAATCATGAATAACAATCATCAATTAAGGAAAATACATACTAGAAGCCATGTTTTGATGAAACAATCACTTCTTTTGAAAACTTTTGATTGCACTAGATTAGAGATGGAGATTTTAAGGGGAAGGAATTGTGTATTTATAATCAAATTAGGAGTGTTAAGAAATAAAGTCTTCTCAATTAATGTTGGGTGCATTTTAAAAAAAAATATTGGTAGTGAAAATTGGATGCATGAAAAAATAATACTAATCAAAGCTCGACCATCTTATTATGATGGTCAGATCTAGAATATTGTGTTTTTGGATACAATTTAATTGAGAACATAATAAAATGTGACTCGAACAACCTTGTGAAGAAACATGAATAATGACAACAAGGAAGAAAGAACAAACCAGAAGCTTTCTTTTTCCGTGAACTAGAACTAGAAGCCATGTTTTGGTATGAGAAGAAGTTGCACTAGAGATGAAAGATATAAGAGAAGGCAGGAAGACATTGTGTATTTATACAAGAAATGAGTGTTTCTTTTTTTTTTTGAACCAACAAAGTAACTTATGATACAAAAATCTAATTCTAACAAAAAAGAAAGAAAGAAAAATCTAGTATTTAAAGTGGACAAAATCACACACCTAAAAGTTATAACTACAGAAATACACAACAAAGAAAAATCTAGTATTTAAAGTGGACAACAAAGTTTTCATTAGAAAGTTTCTTGGATTGGTCTACAAAATGAAAAGTTTAAAAACCAAAGAAAAAGAAACTTTAGGTGTAATTAACAAAATTCAATAATCTATAGATCATATATAAAAAAAACCTCTATATTTTACACCTCATCAAAGTTGTTTTAAGGTACTTTTAATTTTGATCTTATAAAGTAATTAGTTGTATTTTAATGTAATCAATATAATATCTTTTATGATTAACTATTTATAATTTATTCCCTAAATTAAATAACACGTTGAGTTCCTTGATTTTATAGTATTTAAATTAAATTTGTTTTGTTTATATAATGTGGTTTTAAACAAAATTGTATGTCTAAAAAGTTAAACATAATGCATGTAGTCAATATGAAGTGAAAGATTTTCTTGTAGATGAAGCATCCGTCGTCGAAATTTACAACAACGTATTTGAAAAGACACGACCTGTTTTTTTTTTATATATATTCATTAATCAATAGTCCCATACCTACTAATTAACAAAACCAAATTAACCCAACAATAAACCATCATTAACAAACATGCACGACGAAAATATATGAAACACAACTCCAATTAATAATAATCAATCTATAACTCAAACACCGCAATTTACACCACCAACCTAGCATGCTTCTAAACCAGGTTCCAACAACAATTAAACATAATCATAACATAACAACCGAGACCCTAGATCATCCTCCTCCTCATTGCCATAAATTCCACGTCACACTTTACCTACACCACAAACACAATAAGATGCGTGAGTATTATCACAAATACTCAGTGAATCGATTCTCCCATCCATTGGGCTATACACACAAGCATATTAAATCAACCCAACATGCATCAGATTAACCAAATCAAACAAAACAGACATAAAAAGACACGAACTACTTGCTGTCAAGAAAAACTGTCCAGAGCAGAAAATGGTGTCGACCAACATAGACACCACGTTGGTGTCGACCGACACCCAAACTGGTGTTGATCGACACTACCTCTGCAGAAGCCCTGAAATCACCTCTCAACTCACCAGAGAGTGAATTCACCACATCCAAAACTCCAGCCATGAACCTTAACACTCAATCAAGCAAATAGAGCAACCAAAACACACAAACAAGCCACACACAACAATTTCCAGCCATCCAAACCAATCAAAATACACATCAGAAGGGTTTAACATGCTCAGATCAACCATGGTCACGCCCTCACCTTTGATATAGATTGAAAGGATGGACGAAACAGAGAAAAAGAACACCCACAGCCACGAATCCCACTGATCCCTTGCTAGAACACCCAAGAACAGCCTCCAGAAGCCTCTAGAAACCCCTCACAAGCCTCACCTTAGGACCTTAGCATCCACTTTCACTCACATCTCTCTCTTCTCTCTTTAAGAAAGCGATAAAACACCAAAAAGTGAAGAAGAAAGACGACTGCTCAAGTTTAAGTCGACCTAGGGTTGCTCCCAAACCAAAATTGAGTCAAACTGATGATTTCAAAGCTAAACCGTCTAATCCAATTTTGTTGGTGTCGGTCGACACTACCCAAATTTTAGACATGGTTGTTACATCATTCTTCCCCAACTTCAATTTGACTTTAAACCATATTGTAATTTCTATATTGTCTCACGATCAATTCTAGAATGACATGATGACTAATTTTTTGGTATTGTCTAATCTTGTGTAGGCCTTGATTTTTCTAAAGTTAAGTAACATAGTTAGATCTTTCATCGATCTAATTTTGTTCGATTAAAATCATTTTATTAATATATATGACATCATAAGGAATATCTTCAGCCACATAAAAAATTACACTCATGTAACTAAAAAAATAAAACTAAAAGCAACTCATGCGATGAATGTCAAAAAAATTTGGTTCCAAATGGGAAGGGAACTATATATATTATCCGCTGTGCCACCTAAAATTGTAGGTAAAGTAGTATTTCAAACAACTCAATCTAATCACGAGGTGATTGTATTGATTAGTAAAAATGCATATAATTTACAGTCATGTATCTACTATCCCAAATCATTATCTCCATGCCTATTAATGAAAGCAACATGGAGAATATAATATTTTTTTAAAACAGGTTTGACATAGAGAATATAATTGAAAACAACTTACAATAGTGTTACACATATAATCATGTCAAGACGAACACAAAGTGTTGAAGATTGATGAGAGAAGAACACACTAGTGATTAGAAAATATTATATTGACTCTCATAAAAAATATAATAGTGATTACAACTGTTTATATAGAGAATAGAATGATAACCATATTAACCTAGTTTCCATAAATATAAACCATAGTAATTATTAACAAATATACTAAAGAATATTCTACATATTCTGGATCCTTTTATACGCCCCCTCAATCTCAAGGTGGGGATGGAGTGAAAGCGGAAGCAACGGCTTGAGATTGACTGTAAAATCAAAGTGTTGATGAAGAGATCTAGTTGAGAAGATGAATTACTGCTGAGTATGAAACATAGATAACCATAGGTGATAGGTCATCCTTTCTCACGGGGTTGTTGCCTTGCACACTAGATGAAAATCTGATGTGGTCGTCATCATAGCCAATGATACGACAAAGCAAGAGATCATTCTTTAAAGATCCGTGTTCTTCCATGAGAAGAAGATGTGTTTATTCAAAAAACTTTTTTTTTCTAGAAACGATATCTATTTTTTTTTTCTTTTTTAAAAAAAAAAATAAAAAAAAAATAAAATAAAAAAGCATTAAGAAACAATATTACGAAGCTCATGGCTTAAAAAAAAAACTTATAAAGTAAAATAAAAACAGTAAATAATAAAAAAGGTTTTTTTTTCTAAAAATAAAATTAAATAAAGAAGCATTTTAGCTTAGATTCAGAGGTCTATGTCATATACGTGAATGAAGAGAAGCACAATGGCTTAGATCTAGAGGTTCATGATGAACTTGAATGAGAGAAGCACTTGGCTTAATAAAAATAAAAGATAATGAATTTGATTGTTAGATCAAAACTCAGGAGCAAACCTGCTCTTATACCATGTTGAAGATTGATGAGAGAAGAACACACTAGTGATTAGGAAATATTATATTGACTCTCATAAAAGATATATATAATAGTGATTACAACTGTTTATATAGAGAATAGAATGATAACCATATTAACCTAGTTTCCATAAATATAAACCATAGTAATTATTAACAAATATACTAAAGAATGTTCTACATATTCTGGATCCTTTTATACAAAGTGACATGACAAAAATAGAACGCAGAGAAGCTCGATCTGGTTAAACTTGCAGAAATATTTTATTTATCATATAATATAATAAGCTCAAAACTGATCAGCTCATATCTTCTTTCCTTAACCCACAAGCAAAAAAAAAAAAACTGTCCATCTATTTAAAGGGCATGTACACAGGAAACAAAACAGAGCCAAAATCGCAAAGAGAAGCGACGCATATATAATTAAGCATAAAACTCAAAAGCTTTTGTTGCCTCTTCTTGGTCTTCTGCTCCTTTCTTGTCGTAGGCCTTTCTCATGAAGCCAATGAAACATTGCCTAAGATAATAAGATGTTTGATAAAGACTTACATTTTAGCTTAAGCGAGATGCCTAACATAATAGTAACAATATCGAGAGGGGAAAGATCTTAGATTGACTCTTATCAAAAGTAAAAAAAGGAAAGTATCCCATACCAAAGAGGAACTTGAAGGCACGCAAGTCAACAAACTACGATTAAATTTATATGTTTTGTAGCATCTTCGTTTTTCTTGTAGAAATATACTTATTTCGCCGTCTGATTTTTCCATATATATGTAAAGCAAAAAAAATTATATAATAAATATATGTTTTAAGGAAAAAAAACTATAAAAATAGCAAAAGTACTTTTGTTTATAATAGTTAGATATCTCTCTATCTACTTTTTGTGATAGAGAATATACTGCGCGCAAAGCCTAATTATCACACCGAGCGAAAGAAAGAAAATATGAGTCAAGAAGATAATAGGTAATGCTAAATTTTTACTTTTCTTTCTTCCTTTGTTTCAATGACATCTATCGACATAGGGTTTATACAAACAATTCGAGTTTCCAAATTTAATCTTGAAAATTAATCAATACTTCCTTAGATCCGGCCACTTATGAGTTAGATGAACACAATACATCTAAATTTTGTCTTAAACAAAAGGGACAGTGTCGATTTATGCGCATGATGCAATTTAAAGTCGAACTGGCTGATGGTAGTGATATATTATGGGTTTTACGGTTTTTAACCATGATATAAATGGTTTTTCTAGAGTATTTTTATACTCAAACATGTAGAAACACATAAATCAGTGAAATCAGTGAAAATCACAAGTCTAAAGCATCATTGTGCCGTATATTAAGCTAACATGTTACAAATTTATACTCAAACATGTAGAAACACATAAATCAGCGAAAATCACAAGTCTAAAGCATCATTGTGCCGTATATTAAGCTAACATGTTCTACATGTTGGTAATGTATTTAAATGATAAAATGGTTCAAACGATGAAACAGAGGGGAACAGGGGAATGTTTACCTGCTTCAGACCAATGATCTTTGGATTTATCCAAAATGGGTTTGAGAGGTGAGATTCCCACTGGTCTAACCACTTTAACCAATCTAACTGGTTATGTTCCGTCGAAGAAGGTTGAGGCTTTGCCTTGTCTTGGTGCTTTATACATCAATGGAATTGCATCGCAAGGTCGAGAGCAGAGAAAGCAACAAAGACAGGTTCCTGAAGATGCACATATATATATAGATATATCAGGAACAATGTTTATTGAAGCTGAGGCTTGTAGAGGTATACAAAAATTGCAAAAAGAAGATTACCTTAATTCCATAGACATGTTTGAGTGGCCATTTACCGAAATACTTGGTACGCCTCTCCCCATTTCTTCTTCTTTCTTCTTCTCTTGTCATCATGCATTCGTACTGACAATCACTTTGGCAATCCCATTTTTTCCATCTCAGTTAAAGTGGCTCTTGCATGTACCATGGACCTGTAATGTCTTTTCCATCAGCTGAAAATTTACAATGCTGGAAGCAAGTATCCCCACACATCTAGTTTTATGACATTGCTCAAGACATGACCTGGATACCAATCAACATATTAACACTGGTTTTGCTCTTAAACTAAGTAAAAGCCAGAAGAATAAAGCAACATCTTTGATCCCAACAAAGAGTACACTAACAACAAAACTTTAACCAAGGTTATTATTAGCAAACAGATTGAACTTAGACCGATAACATCCTCCTAAGATCTCGAACTAAGGCACTGACAATATATTTAGCACTACCCTAACACACTAGTAAGACTGCAATATAATTCTGATCTTTTTCATTTCTAATTATGTCCTAATTAGACAGATTAAGCGGTTAAGAAGGCTTAGAAAGCAAAAAAAACAGAGAAATTGGGAGAGAGATATGCTTCCACTCAACAAAAAGGAAAGAAAAACCAAACTTTTAGCTTCTCTCGGCCCAAGGCTCACTAGAATACCAATTTCTGTAACTAAAAACGAGAAAACCACATAAATAACATTAAGTGAAACGGCTGTTTCTTTCACCCGAACCAAATTATGAACATTATCACAAGTCACAAAATACTAGTGCATCATTTCACATTTAAACATGCTCTTACCACAGTCATGATATTAAGAAAAAGTGATATCGTCGTCAAAATCTCTAAAATTAGACCTACAAACAAAATAGAAAGTGAAGGGGTTGTTTCTTTCACTTTCCTTCATCGAACCAAATCATGATCATTAGCATTTTCATTATCATTATCACAATCCCAAAAATACGGAGTTAAAGATAAAAAAAAAATTAGACCTGTAACATATCACATCTAACATGATCTAACTACTAACATTATAGACTGTTGAAAGGCTGTATCTTTATCTGAAGTAGTAAGTGAAAGCCCATAAAAGAAATTTACAATACCATTTTGCTAGCGGAGATGAAACCCATGTGATTGCTCCGAAGATCGTCCACAAGCTATAACAGAGACAAATGTCTGTATGTTACTTAAAGGCAAGGAGCAACCAAACTCTGCAACTACAATACCCATATCAGTTAAAGCACAGACTGTATTTTGTTTTAAAAAATAATTTATATCTTTTATATGTTAAAACAAAGTTTCGATATGTCATCTTACTTATATTCCCGTTGTCTGTTATAAGGATCATAATTTATTCAATCATATAAAAAGTTACAGTTAATTCTCGTTTGCAATAAATATTTCAATATTTGTTTGAAATACCAAATTAGAGTATTTGTAATTTTTAAATTTTAGCTAAGATTTTTATGATATTTTTTATAAATTTTAAGTTCAATTATTTTTACATGTTCCAAATTAAAATATTTATAAGTTTATTATTATATAAAATTTATACATTTTAAATATTTAAATTCTGATCTGTTACTTTTTAAAAATTTTTGTGGAAGCATTACTAAAATTATATATATTAAATATAAACTTAAATTTGAATTTTTTATCCGATACAAGATAAGTTCTGCGACATTGCAGAGATGCAGAGTTCTTCACTTTTTCGGCAGAAGAACCTAGCTGATATTTTTCATTTCTATTTTTTTTTTTTTCAAACCAAATTTAATTATAAATGACAGAATTGTAGATAAAAGTTTTACCTAAGTTTTATGAGTAAAAATCAAACTTTTATATGTTGTTTTAGTAAGGGCAAGCTCATCTAAGTTATTATAGTAATATACCAACTAATCTAAGTTAATATAGGTAATTTCCCTAAAGGGGTGTTATTGGATTAAGGATTTTGTACTTTTTTAATGTATTTGTATTTGAAGTACTTTTTGATGGATTACGATGGATTCAATATATTTTCGGAAGATTTCGTTGTATTTCATTGTATTGTTTTTTTTTTCCTTTGGATATCCTAGAAGAAAAACAATATAGATGAACAAAATCAATAAAAGAAAAGATATTAACTGCTTTATCACCTTTGTTTCAAAAAATGAAATTGTTTTATTGAGTTTGTCAAATCTGTATTCGAAATAGTATTTTGCTTTTAAAAACTCAGTTGCTGAGAAATGCAAATTTTCACAAATTGCACATGAAGAAAAACGATTTTTTCATCCATAATTCTCTGTATAAATCCCAAAAATTAATTCAAACGGTGGAATCTCAGGTGATGGGTTTGCTGGGGAGGATAATAGTTCTACTTGATGCCAATGGATTCTCAAGAAATTGAGTAGAATGAGTTGGAGGGTTTGGGATCTCTTAACTCTCTCGTTTGAGCCTTGGAGAAGTTGTTGAAGGTTTCAGTGAAAGTGATGATAATGGTGGAGAAGATGGTTAACTATAATCGTGATATGAAAAAATGCTTTTTCATTTATTTATTATTTTATATGGAATACATCAAAATACTTATCAAAACTCTCGGATTTTAGTTACTTATGCTTTAGTTAAAAAAGTACATTAAAATCCACTTGAAATAAAATCCATCAAAATCCAATAGAAATTGAATAACACCTGATTTTAAAGTATTTTTTAAAACTAGCAGTTGACCCGCGCTCCGCGCACGGGAGGTTTATAATTGAGAATTTTTTAGAAATACCCCTTTTGGTGTACCCCTTTTTAAAAATACCCCTTTTATCTATCTATTTTCAAAAATACCCCTTTTTAAATATAAAAAATTATAAAGTTTTATATAGTTTATAAGGTACTTCTATATAATAACTACTACTGGAAGATTCGATAAAAATATTTTAAAATGTTTTAAATAGTTTTAAATCGTTTTATAAGTTTTATAAGGTTTTTAAAAGGGTTTATACGGTTTTTATAAGGTTTTTATAAGGTTTTTATAATTTATTCTTACGCTATTTATGAAAGGTATCTAAAGTTTTATACACATATAAAGGTAATTGGTGTATATATTTATAAGCTTACACACATATTTGGATAAATTTCAACATTTTTAGTGGGTTTTTGATAAAGTTTGAAAAGGGGGTATTTTTAAAAATAGGTATATGAAAAAGAGTATTTTTGAAATTCCCCCTTTATAATTTTGTTTCGTTGATTTTTTATTCATATTGTGATATTTTATTATTTTTTTAATTAATTTTCAAAAAATATTATAATTATTTTCTCTTTAATTATTATCTTTCAATACTCAAATTTGAATTAAAAGCACTTGATTCAATTTATGACATTTTTTTCTTTTTGATCATGTTATAAACTAATATTTCACTTTCATTTTTTTTTCCTCTTTATAATTTTATATATACAATTACATAAATGTTGTTTTAGTCTACCATAAATTTAAATTTTACTTCCATTCTAAAACTCAGTAACATATTTAAAATATTAAATTATGATCAATTTAAAATGAAAGTTTAATTTTATTATTACCACTAATAAAAAATTTAAGTATTGTTTTTCTTATTTTAACATTTCATTTTTTTACATAATTTATTTTTATTTATATAAACTTTCTATTAATTAAATAAGTAACATAAATTTGCACTAAATGAATGTTTTTAATTTATTTTAATGTTTAAACAAAAATGTGGCTTATGTAGATGCTTAGGTGGCATCATGAGAAAAGAGAAAAAGCTAACTTTATATATATAGATAGATACACGATTGAATAACACCTGATTTTATAATACATCCAATTCTTTTAAAATCCACAATTCAATAACACCCCCTAAATTATAAACGGAGAAATAAATGTTAGCTTTTTTTAAAGGTTCCCAACGAACATTGCAAATATATTATTGATTATAAATAAAAAAGGATAAATTTAAAAATTATATCTGCTATTATATATGTATAGTATATTGTATAATAGTTTTGCTCTCCTATTCATGTCTCTACGCAGTGGTCAGCATTGACCCTAGAAATGGAGGTTCATTGTGAGCCACGAGCGAACACCATTGATTACTTGAGGAACATTTGCATGATGATCCCTGCACAAGGTATAACCCCAAAATTAGATTCAGAAAAATAAGGTCAAGTAGCTAGTAATTAAAGCAAAGCAAAGTTAAGTTAATTCATGTTTAGATACCCTTCGTATGGTGTGAATGTGACTGGACATCCAGCCGCGCGAAGAGTGTCAAAACATATGTTTCCAACTTGGAAGGGAACTATAGCATCAGCTGTGAAACACAGAAAACAAAAAAGACAAAGAAGAATCAATATCATCTCGCAATTGATATATAAATTGTAAAGTAGATATGTAGATGACAATATACACATACAAGTTCCATGTGTAAGTAAGATTTGTACGGATGGAGCAAGACTTGTGTAACTAAATGACATGTTGCGGCGAAAGTTTCTGGAAGATTTGAGTTAGGTTTCCATGTTTAACTGAGAGTTTGTGTAACTTAAGTTTTCTTACAAATAGTAATGTTCTGGTTTAAAGAGACCTTACCTCATAGCAGGAAGCCATCCGTTGATCCCTACAATAATTCTTAGTCTTATGGTTTTCTTACATCCAATGAAATAACAAGTTGCAAAGTAGAGAGCTACCGCTGCACCCATGCCTATACCTCCTAGTCCTAACATGACTATCATAAACCACTTAAATTAATAGATTTGATGCGAACTATAAAACTAAGCATGTTATGTGTAGATGATGATTATGGGTTACCATTGGGTGGTTCATCTTTTAGAAGGTTAGTAACAAACACAGATACAGAATTTAAAGAAACCATATCGTCTGCCATGTTCTCTGAAATTCCCGTGACATCGCACCCTAATTCATCGAAAAGATTTTATATACAATGTTATTTATTTTTAATTCAAATTTTAAAAGACATTATATATAACTAGTGTCTTCCTAAAGTTTCAAGCCAAATAATTTTATCTTACAAGCAGTAGTTTGGGTTCCACCCAAGGAAGTCACGGGACGTGTTGGAGCAGTCGGACAAATCCATTTTATCTATGCATAAAAATCGTAACTTTCTAATCAGAAACTTCTGTTTGGCTAATATATATTCAGATTTATGGCAAAATTAACATGTGTATGGATCCATACATTTGGAAGATTTAGTTTACGTACAAACTTAGCTGAGCTGCATGGAGAAAAAATATACATATAGAGTGAGAGTCATACTTGAAGTAAGAAATGAACAAGACTGATTTTACGTATATACATACAACTTTAGTGAAGTGAGCTCATAAGAAATGAAATTTAATACAAAAAGCTTAGGGAAACAAATATTATATATGTAAAATACTTCAAAAAAAAAGCAAAACAAATTATGATATATGTGTATATATATATATTATAATAAAAAAAAAAGTATGTGATTATCAGATTGTGTTACTCTCGGCCATTCTGCCCGATGTCATGAAGCCAGACTATAGTTGCCTTGTGAATTCCTGTTGGTGAAATTACTTTCGTGTCTCCAAAAGCAATGGCACTACCTGTACATATTGTAAAATTTTAATGTATCAATTCCAAACAGATATATAACTAAAGGAAAAAAAATCATGAACAATCAACAACTAAGGAAAATAATAATTTCTTTAGAAAACTTTTGGATTGCACTAGATAGAGATGGAAAGGGGAAGGTATTGTGTATTTATAATCAAATTAGGAGTGTTAAGAAATAAAGACTTTTCAATTAAAGTTGGGTACATTAAAAAAAATATTGGTATTGAAAATTGGATATGCTTATAAAAAATATTACTAATCAAAGTTCGATCGTCTTATCATGATGGTCGGATGTAGAATATTATGTTTTAGGAGACATAATTTAATTGAGAACATAATAAAATATGAATGCAAATCTAATTTCTTTAGTTTGTTAAGCTTTTCATTTTGTAGACCAATCCAAAAAATACTAACTAAAAAAATATTAAAATTACTTTTAATAAATTGTGACGTCTATCGAAAAATTACTAACTAAAATTACTTTTCTTCTTTCTTGGTTTCTATGACATCTATCGACATAGGATTTATACAAATAATTCGAGTTTCCAAATATATATATGTGAGAATAAAATATTATGGCCGATGGCGTCGGTGATCTATGCGTGGATTTGACAACAATGGTTAGGATATTCACTAAGATTATCTTTATCTCTTTCATATCATACATTCTCTTGTATAGCTAAGTTAAGATCATTTCATCTTTATCTCTTGTTGAGATCATATATGTAACTGACTTGTGTATATATATTCACATATACATTAATACATATCAATAACATTGTCAGTTCTAAACACTTACAGTGAGAAGATGAGAAAGCAGAAAGAAGGGAGTAAGGAGAAGAGAGAGCAGAAGAAGCAGAAGCAACTGGAGAAGCTTTTGCAGAAGCAGAAGAACCAAAAGAAAAAATAGGAATATAGGATGATGATGACTAGATTACGACCAAAGACTTTTAAAACCTTTTAATCGATTTAAGAACTTGATTTGAACTAATTTTAATGGCCTCTTATATGACTACTACGACCTATGACTTTAAAACGTTTGACTTTCACAGGAGACCGAGATAAGATATTAAGAAATGAACAAACATAATAACAGCAAAATTTGACAAAATATATAACTTCGCTAGAGAAAGGAGCATTGCGAAATTAATTTTCCAGATTTTACTAGACAAGAGTTATACATGAAAAAATAGTAGATAAATTAAAGAAAACACAGAATGGAAAAATAAATTTTAGTTATTTAAAGGTTCCTAATGAAGAATACATTGCATATATATTATTGATTATGAACAAAAAAAAAAAGAGAAAATTAATAAAAATTAAATATGCCATTATATATAGTTTATTGTATAATAATTTTCTCTCCAATTCGTTTCTCTACTCACTGGTGAGCATTGACCCTAGACTTGGAGGTTTGTTGTGAGCCACGTACGAACACCATTAATTACTGGTAAATTTGTTAGAATTGCATAATGATGCCTGAACAAGGTATATAACCCCAAAAGTAGATTCAGAAAAATAAGGTCAAGTAGTTAGTAATTAAAGCAAAGCAAAGTTAAGTTAATTCATGTTTAGATACCCTTCGTATGGTATGAATGTAACTGAAAATCCAGCCGTGCGGAGAATATCAGAACACTTGTTTCCAACTTGGAAGGGAACTATAGTATCACCTGTCACACACAGAAGAAAAAAAAGGACAAAGAAGAATCAGTATCATCTCGAGATTGATATATAAATCATAAAGTAGATATGTAGATGACAATATACACATACAAGTTCCATGTGTAAGTAAGATTTGTAGGGATGGAGCGAGACTTGGGTTGCGGCGGAAGTTTCTGCAAGATTGGAGTTAGGTTTCCATGTTTAAATGAAAGTTTGTGTAACTTAAGTTTTCTTACAAATAGCAATGTGACATTAAAGTTTAAAATGAGCCTACCTCCAAGCAGGAAGCCATCCGTTGATCCCTACAATAGTTCTTAGTCGTCTTATGGTTTGTTCCCATCCAGTGATATGAGAAGTCGAAAAGTAGAGAGCTGCCGCTGCACCCATGCCGATACCTCCTAGTCCTATCTTGACTATCAATAACCAATTGGATTAATAGATTTGATATATAAAGTTTGATGCATACTATAAAAAAAAAACTAAGCATGTTATGTGTAGATGATGATTATGGGTTACCATTGCTTGGTTCATCTTTTAGAAGGTTAACAACAAACCCAGCTGTAGAATTTAAAGAAACCATATCGTCTGTCATGTTCTCAGAAATTCCCGTGGCATCGAACCCTAATTCATCGAAAATATTTTATATACAATGTTATTAGCTTTTAATTAAAATTTTAAAAGACATTAAATAGAACTAGTGTCTTTCTAAAGATTAAAGCCAAATAAATATATCTTACAAGCAGTAGCTTGGATTCCACCCAAGTAGTTAACGGGGCGTGTTGGAGCAGTCGGACAAATCCATTTTACCTATGCATAAAAATTATAACTTCTAATTAGAAACATATGTTTGGATTCATACATATATATATTATGGCAAAATTAACATGTGCATGGATTCATACATTTGGAAGATTCAATTTGCGTACAAACGTACCTGACCTGCATGCAAAAAGAATAGACATATAGAGTTAGTTAGCAAAAAATAGACATATAGAGTGAGATATAGAGTTAGTTAGCAAAAAATAAACTCCTAGTATGTATTTGAAGTACAGAGCTGCATGCAGAAAGAATCGATATATAGAGTTAGTTAGCAAAAATAGACATGTAGAGTGAGAGACACACTTGAAGTATAGAAATGAACAAGACTGATTTTACGTATATACAAGCAACTTTAGTAAAGTGAGCTCATAAGAAATGAAATTTAATACAAAAAGCTTAGGGAAAAAATATTATGTACAATACTTCAAACAAAAATCAAAACAAATTATAATATATGTATATATATTATATAGAAAAAAAGAAATATGTGATTGTTAGATTTTGTTACTCTCGGCCATTCTCCGCGATGTCATGAAGCCAGAGTATAGTTGCCTTGTGAATTCCTGTTGGTGGAACTATTGTAGTGTTTCCACAAGCAATGGCATTACCTGTACATATTGTAAAATTTTAATGTATCAATTCCAAATTGAGATATAACAATGAACAATTAAGGAAAATACATACTAGAAGCCATGTTTTGATGAAATAATCACTTTTCTTTCGAAATTTTTTGATTGCACTAGATAGAGATGGAGATTTTAAGGAACATGTATTGTGTATTTATAATCAAATTGGATGCATAAAAAAAATATTACTAATCAAAGTTCCATCATCTTATTATGATGGTCGGATCAAGAATATTTTGTTTTTGGATACATAATTTAATTTTAGAACATAAGAAAATGTTACTCGAAACCCAGCCTTGCGAAGAAACATTAATAATGACAACAAGGAAGAAAGAACAAACCAGAAGCCACATTTTTCTTTTCTTTTGAAGAAGAAGCTTTTTCTTTTCTTGAACGAGAACTAGAAGCCATGTTTTGATATGAGAAGAAGTTGCACTAGAGATGAAAGATATAAGAGAAGGCAAGGGAAGCCATTGTGTATTTATACAAGAAATGAGTGTTTCCTTTTTTCTTTTCTTTTTATTTTTAAACCAACAAAAGGAACCTTATGACAGAAAAAAAATCTAATTTTAACAAAAAAGAAAGAAAGAAAGAAAAATCTAGTATTAAAAGTTGACAAAATCACACACCTTAAAGTTATAACTAGTTTTCATAACAAAGTTTCAGTGGAGGCATAATTTATTAAAAGTAATTTTAATATTTTTATTTAGTATCTATTGGAATTGTCTACAAAATGAAAAGCTTAAAAACCAAACAAAAATAAACTTTTGATGTAATTAACACAATTCAATAATCTATAGATCATATAAATAAAAGAAAAGAAAAACATCTAAATTTGACACTTTATCAAAGTTGTTTTTAAGGTACTTTTAATTTTGATGTTATAAAGTAATTAGTTGTGTTTAAATGTAATTAATATAATATCTTTCTTGATTTTATCCCTTTATAATTTGTTCCCTAAATTAAATAGCACGTTGAGCTCTTTGAGTTTCTTTTTTTTTGTCGAACAGTTTTGGATTGCATTAAATTGGGGCCGGTACATAAACTGCCGGTTCAGCTAATACAAGGGAGGGCTTTGGTACAGAATATTAAAGGAAATTGAAAATCCGGTACACTAATTAAAGCAGATTAAGAAAAACTTTTTGGATAGATTTGAAGCAAATTAAAGGGCTCTGAGATTTCTCTCAAGAGGGATAGAAATTTTTTTAAGTTAATTCATGTTTAGCTACCCTTTTTTTTGGTGTTAATGTGATTGGACATCCAGTCATGGAAACTATATTATCAGCTGAGACATCTAACTTGTACGTAAAGTAGTATTTCAAACAACACAATCTTGAGATGCAGGAGGTGATTCTATCGACTTAGGCCTTGATTGGTTATGTCTTTAGAAACTTTCCACAGTCAAATTTTGATGCACAGCACTAAACCTAAAACAATCAAACTTTTGAAACTTTTGATTTTCTTTTTTAATCCAAAATATTTCCTTAATAATTATTTCGGTTGTACAAAATTTTAATTTCTACGGCCAAAATACTACAACAACAAAATCTACACCTTAAAATCTACAGTCCAAAAACTAAAGCTACAGCCATTACCAATCACGGTCTTAGTCATAGTAAATATGGATGCTTGTCATTCATAGTCATCTATCTAGTATCCCAAATTATGATCTGATTCATCTCCATGCCTGTTAATGAAAGCAACATATATGGAGAACATAATTGTAATCAACTTACAATAGAATTACATATATAATCATGTCAAGACGATTAGACGAACATAAATTAAGTGACGTGACAAAAATTAGAACGCATACAAGCTTTAGTAAATTGAAGAAATCTTTTATGATCGTATAATATAATTCTATTATATAATATGATGATAAAAGATTTCTGCAGGATAAAAGATTTCTATCAATGGCCTGTTATATATTACTATTTATTTTGCTAAGATAATGGCCTCTTATATGACTACGACCTAAGACTTTAAAACGTTTGACTTTGATTTTGATGATTTAATGCAACGTTTAGCACCAGGACCATTCACTTCAGCTGATCGTGTTCATGAAAATCATTGACAGATGATGTTATTCGATGATGCTCCATCAATCCATCTTGCTTACGAGTGTTAATTAATGATGTCTTCCCCAGTGAGAGACGTTTGTGGAATTTTGAGCACAGATACAACCTTTTACTTAGTATCATTCTCTCTCATAAATGGTTACATAACATTACATCTAGTGAAAGGAGCATTGCGAAATTAATTTGCCAGATTTTAATAGAAAATTAAAGAGATACAAAAAAAAAAAACATCGTAGATCAATTATAACATGAAATGGAGAAATAAAATTTAGTTTTTTTTTAAAGGTTCCCAACGAAGAATACATTGCATATATATTATTGATTATGAACAAATATATATTATTGATTATGCACAAATAAGGAGAAATTTAAAAATGAAATCTGCTATTATTATTTATTATATATATAAATAATAGTTTCGCCCTCCAATTCCTTTCTCTACACATTTTTGAGCATTAACCCTACAGTTGGAAGTTCGTTGTGAGCCACATGCGAACAACATTGATTACTTGGGGAACTGTAGCATGATGATTTCTGTGCAAGGTATAACCCCAAAATTAGATTCAGAAATATAAGGTCACGTGGTAACTAAAGCAAAGCAAAGAATCATATTTAGATACCCTTCGTATGGTGTGAATGTGACTGGAAATCCAGCCCTGTGAAGAGTGTCACGACATCTGTTTCCAACAGAGAGGGGAACTATAGCATCAGCTGTGACACACAGAAAAAATAAGGACAAAGAAGATCAGTATCATCTCGCTATTGATATATAAATCGTAAGGTATATATGTAGATGACAATATACACAAACAAGTTCCATGTGTAAGTAAGATCGGCACGGATGGAGCAAGACTTGGGGTTCCATAATTAAATGACATGTTTTGGCGTAAGTTCCTGCAAGATTTGAGTTAGGCTTCCATGTTGTTAAATAAAATTTTGTGTAACTTAAATTTTCTTACAAATTGTGACATTATTGGGTTTAAAGCGAGCCTACCTCCAAGCAGGAAGCCATCCGTTGATCCCTACAATAGCTCTTAGTCTTATGGTTTGCTGCCATCCAGTGATATAACAAGTCGCAAGGTAGAGAGCTACCGATGCACCCAAGCCGATACCTCCTAGTCCGATCATGACTATCGAAAACCAATAGGATTAATAGATTTGATATGTAAAGTTTGATGCATACTATAAAAACTAAGCATATTATGTGTAGATGATGATTATGGGTTACCATTGTTTGGTTCGTCTTGTAAAAGGTTAACAACAAACGCAGCTATAGAATTTAAAGAAACCATATCATCTTCCATGTTCTCAGAAACTCCCGTGACATCGGACCCTAATTGATCAAAAAGATTGTATATACAATGTTATTAGGTTTTACTTAACTATTTTTTAATTAAAATTTTAGACGATCACATTAACTAGAACTAGTGTCTTTTTAAAGTTATAAGCCAAAATATAACTTACAAGCAGTAGTTTGGGTTCCACCCAAGGAAGTCACTGGACGTCTTGGAGCAGTCGGACAAATCCATTTTACCTATGCATAAAAATTATAATTTATAATTAGAAACTTCTCTGTTTGCCTAAAAAAAAATCAAATTCAGATTTATTGCAAAATTAACATGTGCATGGATCCATACAGTTGGAAGATTCAGTTGACGTACAAATATAGCTGAGCTGCATGCAGAAAGAATAGACATATATAGAGTGAGAGACACACTTGAACTACGTACAGAGAAGAACAAGATTTTACGTATATACAATTTTAGTGAAGTGAGCTTATAAAACAAATGAAATTTGAGTGAAATGATACGAGAGAAAAAAAAAGTTATTAATTATTCGTGTCAAGCCACCAATATATTAATACAAAAATGGGAAAAACTATTATACACAAATAAAAAATTCTAATCAAATCAAATCAGGTCATAATATTTGTAGAACAAGCCAAAATCAACTTAAAAATAAAATAAATACTTTTCAGTCCCATGTTTCTTCCATTTAAAGCCAAAAAAAAACCTTAAAAGTTGAGAAATTATCAAACATGTTTATAAGTTGCTCGGTTACTAGAATATGGCATTTTAAAAAACTTTTGTTAAAACGAGATAGGTTACTTTGACACTTGAAAAAAAAAAATCCCTATAATATAATACAAAGTAAAGTATGTGATTTTGTTACTCTCGGCCTTTCTCCCCGATGTCATGAAGCCAGACTATCGTGGCCTTGTGAATTCCTTTTGGTGAAACAATTTTAGTGTCTCCACAAGCAATGCCAGTACCTGTACATATTGTAAAAGTTTAATGTATACAAACAGATATATAACTACAGAAATATAAATAATGAACAATCAACAATTAAGGAAAATCCATACTAGAAGCCATGTTTTGATGAAATAATCACTTCTTTCGAAAACTTTGATTGCACTAGATAGAGAGATGGAGATTTTAAGGGAAGGTATTGTGTATTTATAATCAAATTAGGAGAGTTAAGAAATAAATTTTTCTCAATTAAAGTTGGGTACATTTAAAAAACAATCTTGGTATTGAAAATTGGATGCATGAAAAATATATTATTAATAAATGTTCGATCATCTTATTATGATGGTGGGATCTACAATAAGTATTTTTTTTTTTGAAACATAAATTAATTGAGAACATAATAAAATGGTGATAAGATTTCTACCAAAAAAATAAAATGGTGATAAGATATAACTTGTGTAGTAAGATATCTTTAAATTAGTAATATATCAACTTTTTCTAAGTGAATGAATATCTAAACAAACATGTATCATAATAAGAATGTTCTGGTCCCAAATCTTGACCAATTTCATTAAAAATATGATAAGTTAATAGGATAATATTTTTATATATATTAATTTAATATGTTTATTGTATAAAATCCGGGGTTGTATATTTAAATTGCATAAAAACTTGGGAAAAGTTATAATTTATAAATGTGAAAATTGATGTCATACTAATATCTGGGATTGAAATTGAATATAATTTTGAAAATATTAAATACATCAGATCATAGGGAAACTTTGAAAAATTATTTGTTATCGTACCCTTTTTACATTTACTCTCAAAGGCTATTTATTTTCAATTATACCTCATTCACCTCCTTTTTTAAAGCATAAGTAGCATTACGTTAACCCACCATTTGCCGTATACAAATAGTTAATTTAAGAAGTATCGATAAAGTTATAAATAATAATAAAAACGAGACTTGAAAAATAAGCACAAGTATTGATTTAAGTTAATACAACATTTGCCTCCAGAGGTAGAACAAACCATTCATCATAAACCAAACGCCTCGGTAAAAAACCATCACCAAGGGCCTTCTTCTTCTTAACTATTACTCCTCTTCATCTTCCTCTTGTTTTTCTTCTTGTCCACGTCCTCCGTTTCTTGCACTTTCCCTTTGCTTGATTTGCCACCATGGTAGGAAGCATCCTCCTGAAGAAGAGAAAACCGAGATTTTCTAGGCAGCCAGTCCAACATCGCCCGTTTATGTGCTCTACTAGAGAGATGCATGGAGAATTTTTCAAAGTCTTTCTCAACATTACCACGGCAGCAATCTGAGCAAACACAGCTGGCAGATTCACCCGTTTCACTGCACATACCCCCCTCAAGTTCCCCTGAATCTGCCGGAAGAAAGCTTAGAATAGAATCATATGGAAAAAACTTGTATCCCCCTTTATAGCTGAAGAGGTCAGAAATAGACTGCAATACCCCTGGATGGCCTATGACCATTATAATAGCTGGAGGTGGATTCGCAGCGGTATAATCACGAACAATATAATTAATGCTTGAGCGACCGCAATGGTTGTTATCAAGAGAGATTCCACCGGAATAGACTCCTCTCAGGATGTTATCAGGGACGTCTGTTAGTACGCCAACGGCAGTGATGGTGAGAGGACCAGAGTAGCCTTTGTTCTTCAAAAACCGTTTAATACTAGGACCGACCAGACGAGGATCACAGGAAGAGGGAACAGGACACGTATTGATGTCCCAAAAGACCAATGTTATAGCCTCCTGGTAATGACACTCACTTAAAGGACGCCCAACATTCTGCGGCAACAGGTTCACCGACTTGAATTGATGTTGTTCACTAGAGAGATGCACGGTGAGATTATCAAAGCCTCTGTAAGCAAGGCCAGGGTAGCATACTGAGCAAAACCAGTAGGCAGATTCCCCAGTTTCACTGCACTTATCCTCCTCAAGTGCCCCTGAATCTGCCAGAAGAAATCTTTGAAGAGAAGAATATGGAAACGGCTTAAGAAGGTTGCAATCCATATTTTTTAGGTATCGAGAAGTAAGCCCGCTGATTTTTGCATCGGATATGACCATTATATTAACTGGAAACATATGGCTATTGGTAAAGTCACAAGCGAGAAGCTCAATGTCTGAGGAACCGTAAGGGACATTGGTGAGAGTGATTCCACTGGAGGAGACTCCCTTCAGGATGTCAACATGGACCTTTTCTAATAAGCCAACGGCAATGATGATGGAAGGGCCAACGTAGCCTTTCTTCAACAAAAACCGTTTGATGCACGGACCAACCAGAGGGGCATCAGAACAACGAGGAACCGGACACGTATTTATGTCCCAAAAGACCAATGTTAGAGCCTTCTTCTTTGACTGAAAATAGTCAATAGGTGGTGTAAGCAGAGGACACCAGTCCCACGTCATGAGAGATTTTGCACTAGAAACAGGGGGATCCGGGGGTGGAGGAGCATTATTTGGATTCAGTAACTCGAACAACAATTGTTCATGTTCATCACCATGGAGATGCGTGATGAAATTCTCAAAGACATGGTCAGGAGGATCACGGCAGCATAACAAGCATTCCCAGCAGGGAGATTCAACTGTCTCTGCCCAGCAGTCAACTATTTCCTCAGGTGCCACTGAATCTTGCTCAAGAAGGCTTTGAAGAGAATCATAGGGACACGGCTGGAGAAGGTGGTGTCCCGTTAAACGTAGGTACTCAGAAACACCAGTGAAGATATTCGGATCGGATATGACCATTATATTAGCTGGAGGTGGATATGCATCGGCAAACTCACAAATATTACTGCTAATGTCATCAGGAGCTGAACCGTAGGGGACGTTAGTGAGAGATATTCCACTGGAAAAGACTCCTCTCAGGATGTTCTCAGGGACATCTTTAAGTACGCCAACAGCAGTGATGATGACAAGACCAGAGTAACCACGATTCTCCAAAAACCGTTTAATACTCGGACGGACCCGACGAGGATCAAAGCTAGGGGGAACCGGACACAGATTGATGTCCCAAAACACCGATGTTAAAGACGTCCGCGCCGGCGCCGGTGTCGGCGTATGTAAAACCTGATCCATGAGATATTTTGGATCTTGCATATCGACTAGGTTTAGAAATCTCTGATTCAAGCGAACAAAACCACCTCTTTTATAGGGTTTTATAAAGATAATTAATAATTATAAAATTATCTTAAATTTTATTTTCATCCTAATTTTGACTAATAAAAATTATATCTTATTTTATAGTTATTTAAACTTATTTCACAAAATGATGAGCCTTTTTAATACTTTAATGCTGCAAATATTTAATTTATTGTGTGTAAATTTATCCAGGGCTATATATTAAAACTTATTGTTTATTGAATCATATGAGTTGAAATTCAACTGAAGTTATGAGTAATTTATTTTCGTAAATCATGAAAACTCTATATATCAAGCAATAACATTAGAATCCAACACACAATAATTCTTATGATTGATCATCAAATTCGTAAGTCATGAAAACTGTATATATCAAGCAATTGACTACGTACGCAAAATGAAGTTAAAAGAAAACAAAGTTTGTATAGAAACTTTAATAGTGATTATTACTTCCCATCGCAAAGTGTAGCTTCAAAATCCTCCCATAGTATGCGATACTGATGTCTTCAAAGTAAGTCCAGTCGTGTTCATGATCCATGCCACAATCATTCAATTCACAATTTCGCACTGCTCCAATTCAATTATAGTATTTCAATTATAGTATGTTCGATTTATAAGGATAATATATGTATCACTGAATTTTAATTTTAATTCCCAAAATTTTCATTTCTTTGATCCACTTCAAAAAAATTCCACCAAAAGTTAAAGTAAAATGTCACGTCTCACTAATGTAGATACTTCAAGTCGTGCCTTGGGTTCAAAAGCAAGGAAATACGATTAAATCATCATCACCAACCTATGGCGATCTGGATATGGATCGTCACATAAATACCTGATCATTGTAAGAGGACCTAAATTAAGTCCAAAATAAAAAGGCAACCAAATGGAAATGATGGATCAAATGTATCAGATCCACCAAAAATAACTTTAGATGGCAATAAGATGCGTATACCTATTGCATGTGATGGCTTCTGTTTGATGTGCATCTCGTTTTTGTGTGTTCTGTAAAGTGGTAGACTAGATTGTTTCATATGTTCTTCTATTCATTTTATTTATTATATTGTTTGTCACAAAATAGTATTCCAAAATTTGAATTCTAATGGTTTTAACTCTTAACTATTGTTGGTGCTTTATTGATATTTACTCTAAATTAATCCATGTATACCATTTCCTTAATTTAAAGTAATAAAAAATGCAACTCTAAATCATTTTTATATTTTAGTCCCGTTGCAATCGCATATGGTATGGAGAGAATGGGTAATAGAAGAGAAGTACAGTTTGAGATAGTTGGAACCATTTACAGAACGTGAGAAGCGGATGATTATTCATTCGCTTCCGGAAGAAAGCGAGAAAAGATTTATGTCAGGTGATGCGGGAACTGAACCTTTCACTCGCTCGAGACCTCATCAACTAGTTAATACCTCCGGTAAGTAGTGAAAAGAGACTTTCGTTACTCTCATGGTTCCGTTTAACTGGTTTTAATATTTGTGTACTCTTCTTAATAGCGTACTAGGTTCGGACCCGCGCTATAACGCGGGGGAAATAATTACGTATATACAACCTTTAACGGATTACAATATGTTACATTTTAATGTTATTGAAATGCAGTCGATTACGGTGAATCATATATATATGTAATAAGTTTAAATAAAAAAAATAAATGAAAAGTGGGTAAATAATAATACATTGAGTTTTGATACAATTAAAAAACAGTGGATATTTATCGACAAATTATTCAACTTGACCATTTTGTAGTAAAAGTAGGAATATATGTAAAAATTACATACTTACAATATATTTTTTGAAGGACCAACCCGTTACCGAATTCATTTAAAAAATATATTCATAACTCGTTTTACAATTATAATTGTGATTTTAACAAACTACCCGCAAACTATCTAAAATTTACATAGTTTAATATGTAATATATTTTATCAATAAAAATTATGTCTCCAAAATTACATCTATGTCTCCAATATTTTTTTTTAATATTTTAAATTCTAAATTTTTATATATTTGAACCTTTTAATTATAATATTTTAAAACTTTTGAAACTTTTAAATATGCTCATGTAACAATGGTTTTAAATTTTTAATATTGGTCATACTTATACTGATTTTAAATCATTCTCCAAAATATTATATGTCCGTTTTGAAAAATTCAAATTGCAACATATGCAAAAAATAATTCAATTTTTATTAAATATTTTTATTATATAGTATAATATCATAAATTAAAAATAATATCAAATAAAAGTTAAAGAAGAATAATAATTGTTTAGTTAGAGATTTATTAGGAAATCATAAAATTAGTTATAGAAATAATATAATTTGAAATGTAGATATAGAAAGTATCCGATGTATGTATCCAAACCCAATTTAATATCCAATTTTAAAGTATCCAATTGTTAAAATCGGGTTAATTTTTTAATTTTGACCCGACCCGTATTCTGTTTTGTACTTCTCTTTTACTAATATAGGGATAATCTCTAAAAATTAATAATATTAACTATAATATTTTATTAATATTTTATTAATATATAATGATATAAATTTGTTTGTAAATTAAAATTTTATTTTATTTTAGTTTATAACATATATAGTTAAAATTCTTTTAAAAAAAATATGAATTGAGATTGGTGAAATAGTTCGAAATAAGTAGTGAAATACTTCGAGATAGTTGGAATTTAGAAGATTAGTGGGGAAATCAATTTTTTATTATTTCATGGCTGCGTTAAACTGAGTTTAATATTATACTTTTAATGTACTTTTAAAGTTTGGCTTGATATACTTTTAAACTTAATTAAAAAAAAAAGGAAATCTAACTATTATTCCTAATTTTGAAAAATCTATGATTGTTTCCTAGTCTTAGATTATGAAATCTCAAATCATTATCTTGATGTTATTGATTTTATTTGTCTGCTTGATTTTGTTTAGTTCATCTTCATGTTCTTGTCTATGTACTTGTCCTCAATCTGCAAAGTCATTTGTAAACCGACTGGATTCTGGAAAAAACGTTATTTTTGCACGAATCATGCTCTATGATTGTTTACTTTCGTGGTCTCTTGGTGTATTCTTAGATTATGAAATCTCAAATCCTCATCTTGATGTTATAGATTTTGTTTGTCTGGTTTATTTTGTTTTGGTTAGTCACAATGTTAGAAATTGTTGACATTGTTATTTACTTTCTCAGGCTTAATATTGCTCAGATTGTCGCCTTGCTAGATTCCGAATACCAAAAGACTTCAACTGTTGAGAATCAGTTTGAACGCTCCTGTTATGTTTGGGCGATTGATTCTGCAAGGAAAAGGCTACAAGAGTTCAAAAGGGTTCGTTATGATGGTCTCATCCTCTATACTTGGACCATCGTTAACAAGGAAGCACGAAAAATAAATTATCTACTGACTTTGAACCCTTCAAGCTTCTAAAAGCCTCGGTTTACCAGTTTGATGCTCTCTTTCACACTGAAGCTCTCCACCAACAGTTGAATACAAGTTTCCAGCTGAGCTTCCATGTGCATACAACATTGGAGAGGGACAAACTTACCGTTCATATCATAACCAAGCTGCAGAATTTGTCACAGTACTACTGTGATCCAAAGTATATATAGATCAAAAGCAGGATTTTGATGTTGTAGACTTTGTCCGGACAAAAGTTAAAATTGACTCTGAGTCTTGTATGAAAACAGAGGTTGTAAAAGAGGACCAATTCGAGTTCTTTCGAGAGAGCATGAAGACAAAACAGAAAGAAGATTGTGGAGGGTGTGGGGAATGAAAAGGCACTTTGTATTTGTTATGTATTCTCACAACCCTTAAATAAAACTACTGTACTTATTTACCCCCCCCCCCCATAAAATTTGGATTTTTATTTTATTTTTTGTACTAATACAATATGGAAATTAAGTACTAGTGCTTATCTAAATAAATAGGAAGTTACACACAATTTAGAAATTAGGAATACGTGTATATATATATATATATAATTATTAAGAAAAAAAGATTTTGAGTTTATATGTATGGTCCATAAACACAATAAAACCAAATTACCCCATATATTTTTTATTTTGACGATTAGTACCTAATATTTTTTGGTTGGAAAAATAATATCCAAACAAATAAAAATGTGCAATTTAATACCTAAAAATAAATATTGTTATTTATATACTCGCATTTTCATAACAAACAGAATATTCCAATTTTACTTTTACTTATCCTTATTAAATATGAATATATATATATATATATAATATTTTAGAAGATAATAAAATTAAAGAAATAAAATATAAAAAAAGAAACAATTTTGTTCCTCCCAATCAGCCAAGATTTTCTCTCTGACGAAATTTAATTGTGGACATAGAGATGTTTTCCTTTGAATCTTCAATCGCTTTAAAAGTATTACTCTTTTCTTTAGAGTCACTATTTTCGCATCCGTTATTGAAATTTTTTGATCTCCATGTCTCGTCGCTCTTAGACTGAAAATCACATACACAAGCACAACGCTCAGAGAATTTGCTGATGTGTCAAACGCTAATTTGATATAGACTTCTCGAAATATCACTGGAGATAAAATACCGGCTGAATAGGAGGAATCAAAAGTTTTCTTATTTTTATCTTCTATTTATTTAATTATTATTATTTTCTAATATAAAGATGACTAAAGGTAAAATCTGAATTTTTTGTTTGTTATGAGAACGCGGGTATGTAAATAGCGATATTTATTTTTTCTAGGTATTAAGTTGCATATTTTTATTTGTTCAGATATTATTCTTCCAAGAAAGTAACATTAGGTATTAAACGTCCAAATAAAAAATATATAGGGTGCTTTTTAGGATTTTTCCCAATTAATGTTTATATTCTTTGATTTCTATACTCTTTTTACTTTGTTATATAGTCCTTATTTATATGGTAATGTGTTATTATTCATACATTATATTTAATGTCCCTCTCAAAATCGAAGAAGAAAAAAAAAGAAATCTAGAAAAATCTAAGTATATATGTGATTCACATTATATAAATCGATTGATATATTATTCAGAAAGCCAAGATTAATTGTCAAATTCATGGAATGCAAATTACAAGTTCCTGCACAACGATTTCGCATATTTTTTTTGCTGATGATTCATTGTTTTTGTGTCGAGCTATAACTGCAGAATGTGAGTTTCTGGCTTCTCTATTTGATAGATAAGAGGCTGCTTCGGGTCAGAAAATAAATTAGTCTGTTGCTATGGTTCTTCCGATATATTCTATGAATTGTTTTCTCTTACCTCTGACGATTTGTGACGAGATTACAAGCATTGTTTCCTCTTTTTGGTGGGGTAAAGCTAATGGTAGTAGAAAGATCTCTTGGGTTGCTTGGAAACGAATGACTCTACCAAAAAGAGAAGGTGGCCTTGGTTTTCAAGATTTCCTCTGTTTAACAAAGCTCTCCTTCGAAATCAAGCACGGCGTATCCTTACGAATCCTAATTCCTTACTATCTCGGCTTCATAAAGGTTTATACTTTCTTACCTCTACTTTTATTCACGCTAAGACATGGAATTATGGCTCTTATGGGTGGTGTTCTATACAAGAGAGCAAGGCTCTCCTACAGCAAGGGCTTCAGGTGCGTATTGGTATTGGTAAATAAACAAAAATCTGGTCTGATCCTTGCCTCCCTACTCTTCCTCCTAGGCTAGCTTCTGGCCCGATTATTAATCCTACAATGACTATTGCTGATATGTGGTTTGAAGGGGTTCTAACACCGAAAGATCAACGTCTTGCTTCTACCCTTTAAGTATCTATGGATCGAGAGTATAGCAACAACAAAAAGTACAATACTCTGCACTTGATATTCTAAATTTGATTTTTTAGTGTATGGTAATATCTTGTGTAAGAATTTATTTCTTATAGTGTATGACGGATACAATGATATATATTTTGAATATTAAAACGGACGGCAAACTAAAATACTCTATAAATTATTTTGAGAGTCAACCAATGTGGCTAATTATGTTGTCTTTGGATTTGATATGAAGAGAACTTGGAAAATCCGAAAACAAAAAGCATAATAAAACCCCCTTTATTCAAAATCAAGAATCCAACAATGAGAAAAGAACAAACGACAAAATAAATCACAACGAGAAAAAAAAAAAAAAAACGAACACTGAACAATAAATATATATATATATACCCCAAGAAACCCAACCCATTATACATACATTCTACTAGTATATCTCAAGTCTACACTAATTTCATTCATGCTTTCCACCAATGCCTTTCCGTTCCCAGTTATTATTTGTGATCTTATACTCGACCATATCGCCTCTATATATAGCTAGATGCATCGTAGTTTTGTAAAATTTTAGCGCGAGCCCTCAAGCCCGAGCCTCGTTGTGAGCCAGTGAACAACCTCATCCATTTCTTTGGGAACAGTATAGTGACCAAGTCTGCACATTAGCATAGCCCCAAAACTATTTATAAGTAATGTTCAGACAAATGATTAAATCAAATCATTATTGTGTTCATTGAAGTTTACTTACCCTTCATATGGTTTAAACATGGCTTGTCGAAATCCAGCCATGGCAAGAGACTGCGCAGACTTCTCTCCGAACCTATAAGGAACCACATCATCGGCTGTGCCACACACAAAGATCGGTAAAGGTCAGCTTACGGCGGACATGAATTACTTAATGAGAAAAACTGAATATAAATTTTACAAAAGAGACTTGTTTTACACATACAAGTCCCATGTGTAAGTATGATTGGTAACGATGCAGCACGCCTTGCAGCCTCATATGAACATTCTATTTTACCCCTTAAGCTCCTACAAAGTTATTAGGCTTCTATCAGTAAATACGAAAAACATTAACAAAGACTACGTACGTACGCAACATTAAGTTAAAAATGAAAACAAAGTTTGATATAACCATAAGGGCATGAAGAGTGACTTACTTCCAACCAGGAAGCCAGCCGCTGAGTCCTACAACAGCTCGTAGGTTAATAGGATAAGCATGGCCAGTTCCATAACGTCCAAGAGCATAACAAGTCGCGGAGTAGAGAGATATTGCTGCTCCCATGCTAAAACCACCTATGCCCACTTGAACTATATATCAAAAATCACAAGTGCAAGTCAATAATTTATAGCTAATTAAATTAAGATTGGTGTGCATGATGATGCATACTGCATTATTGAATATTCAGATTTAGATGATTTTGGCTTACTCACCATCTGCTGGTTCAGCGGACAAAAGATTAGCAATATGTGAAGCTGATGCATCTAAACCTTCAAAATCATCATGGCCGTCTTCAGAAATTTCCCCGACGTCAAACCCTGATTATAGTGTAAGTACTACCGTTAATTCATTTTTCCAGTTTCTAGACAACAAAGAAGTTTTTCAAAGGAGTGAAGTGATCTTACAAGCAGTGCAGGTAAATCCACCAAGACTTGTAACAGGACGCGAAGGAGCGGTTGGACAAATCCATTTGATCTGTGCAAATAGCATTTATGCTTATATTAGAAACTTCAATATAATGTAATGTGACCCAAAAAAAAACACTAACTCGTTGAATTATTACAGAACATGTTTTTTTTCTCACAGATTCTTACATTTGGAAGACGTAAGCTTTCCATGAGCTGAGATGAGCTGTAGCAAAACAGAGACAAAGGTGAGAAAATGTTTCAAATAGGAGTTTGCTTTAATTAATACACAATATATATAGTATATGGAATATTCTTTTTCATTATGAGACGAGAAAATATTGTCTTGTTAATTCTCTTCTAGCAGTGGAACTAATAAGTGAATAAGGTATATACAATTTTATTTTCTTTTTAGATTACAAACTTTGATGTACTAAACTAAATATATCCCCCATAAGAGAAGACATTTGAGAGGAAAGGTATATGGAAAATATCTTTTAATTATAACAAACTTTAAAAAGGAAAAAAAAAAACAAAAAAGAAGTAGCACAAAATTGATTGGTATTAAAGAAGGTGCCAAAATTCAACTTTCGAAAACCTTTTCTTTTCTAGCATTTAAATACCCAAAAGTTAAGCTTATTTTCTGAAAATATTAATACTTCAAGACGAGGAGAGCGAGCACCACGCAGGAGTTTAAGCTTCAAGAGGTTTGTTTAGTTTTTTTTTTTTGGTCACCAGGTTTAGTTTAGTTTAATTGATTGGTTCTTCTAAGACAAAAAAAAGAACGAAGCATAATATCTACGAAGAAGCCATGTGAAGAGTGTTACCTAGACCCATTGTCACCAAGACCATGAAGCCAAACTAGAGTGGCTTGATGCTTTCCTTTAGGCCTCACGACATAAGTCCTTCCAAATTCGTAGCCCCTTGCATTTCTACTACCTTCATATTGATTTACCAAAGACAGAGTCATAAACAAGTTTCAAGCAAAAAAATATCTTTGTTTTTTTTTTAAAAGAAAACAAGAGAACCTTCAAGCCAAACCCCAAATTAATCTATGGAATCTATCTTATGATTAAAATTTGATCACAACAAGAAGGCGCACTAACATATATGAACAACCAAGAAGGGACAAAAATAACAAACCAGAAGCCATGCTTTGACGAGAATAACTCATTTGTTGTTCAAGTGTATTTGTCTCCTCTAAAGGTTTTGTAGTTTTACTTCTGAGAGAGCTTTCAAGATTCAAAACACAAACAAGAGATGATGCTAAAAAATATGAGAAGGCAATGGGGTATTTATACACCAAATTTAAAGGCGTTGATGTGGAAATGTGGAATAAAAGAAAAGAAGTGAATCTGAATCATTCACTATGAGATGCTTCAATGTGTGCAACAGCTAACCAAAACTACTCGAAAGGGAATGAAAGGAGACAACCATAGACGTATAGAGGATGCATCCATGGAAAAAGAAGTGCTTAAATAAGATTAAAGAAATGTAAAAAAGAAAAAATCAGTAATTTTCTATAAACAACAAAAGAAATAAATCTTTTTGCAAACACAACGAATATAGGAAAATAAATAAATAAATAAACCACAGCAGAGAGCTAGCTAGCGGTAACAAGAAACAGAGAGAGAATCAATGCCTTGTGTTTGGCAGTGGTGGAGAAAAAAAAACTTTTTGTTATAAAAGAATATTAATTTCTATATATAAACAATCTATAATATTTACCTAAAACATTAAGGCATAATCCAAAAATGTAAAAGAAGACAAAATTTCGTATATATTTCAATCAATTATTTGTGAAAACAAAATAAAAATTTAGATGATTGATTGATACCCATTAACCAGAAAGCTCCAAAAGCTTTGTAAGAAAATCTTGCAAACAAAAACAAAAACTAAGTTTGGATTTGTAATTAAGGGTTTTGGTTTTAGCTAATGGTTATTGGATATATAATAAAGATTTGGATCTACCGAAATGATGACAAGTATAGAAAAAAAAATTGTAAGAGACCAACCTGGATTTTTTTCAGGTGGGGTGAAGAAGATATTGAAGAAAAAGACACAAATCTTTATGATCTAGTTTCAACGATTTGTTCATTGCTGTGTTCTGTTTGCCATTGATAATGGTTATTGCCTTGTGCCCACCAATAGATTCAAATCTTTTTGGGTTTCTTTGTACAGGTGCGTCAGGTACTGAGGAGCCCATTTCATACACATGTTTTTAAATATTATAATAAATCCACATTTTCACACACAAAAAAAAAAAAAAAAATCAATTTGTTACAAATGTTCTAAAGTTTGTAGAATGTTTAAAAGTTTATAAACAAATAATATAACTTCTTACAAAATTTTAAAATCTTCATAAAATTTTATGAAACTTGTACAAGCTTTTGGTGTATGTCCAGTAAAAACTCCATTTATCTTCTTTGTTTAAATATTTATATTTTAAACTTATGCTCTATAATAGTGAAATAAATAAAAAAAGGTTAACCCCAACCATTGTTTTGAACTCCACTAAAACTTTTAAACTTTTTCACAAAAATCTAAATTTAACTTTACAATAATATCATAACCGCAATTTATATATTGGCAATAGAGGGAAAAACAGAAATAAACCTTAATTAATAAAAGTTAGTTCTTATACTTTCCCAAGAATTAATCTATATGGTTTTAGTTTTATAACTTTTATTTCCTACACAATTGATCATCAAATACATATAGAAAGGAGAAGTAATACTGAAAAAGGAATAATGGGAAAGGTGAGTGGGTCTGAGCACATGCACCACAATGCATGTGTCACCTATAGTATCCACTCTTCATGGCCCAATCACCCATCATTTCAGTTTTCCCAAATTTTATAGATTGATAAGTTTGGGTGGGTCAGTACAAGAATTTGTTCTAATCGAAATCAGAAATTGTTATGAAAGTGCTTGTTTGGTCTTTTTATTATATATTTCTAATAGTCGCAAAAATCTCCTAGAGATTTTACGAAATGATTACTATCTGAACATATGGTTCTAAAATATGATAGTAATTGTTAGCTGAAAGTGAAAATGATTATAGAAATGGACTTGGTTGACTAAAATTTATCAAACACTAGCTAGTGGAATACGACATTAAACTTTTATGCTTAAAGATGGCGGTATCAGATTAATAATATTTTCTTACAAAGGTCAAACAATTTGCAATTTTAATTTATATTTGTATAGTGAAAACATTTTATTTTCGTGTAATCGTGTTATCTTCACTTAGTCAACTCTGTTTATACCCCCAACCATTATCTTAATAGAGAAAAAATATAGTCAGTTGGAGTGTAGAATCAGCCGAAATAAGAAAAGTTGAGTTAAACGTTTATTTAAGTTTATATTCTAACATAAATTATGTTAATTTATTGGGCATTGTATTAATTAAATTTGATATAACAGATGAGAGATGCGTTTTGGCACTACAATTCTATACTCGTTAATGGTATTTTAAAGGTGTACAGTGTTTTGCTTGTTCGTAGGGTTAAAGGGTTAATTAATTAAGGCCATTGTAAGTTTATGCGTTTAAATTATGCTGATTATGATAAAACTTAATATTATTATAGACTTAATTAATTAAAGACGTACATTATGTATTTCTCAAAATTTCTCATATTACTAAGATTTTTCTTACTCTTTGTTCAATTTTGTTTTCAACATTTATAAAGCATATGGAAATAACATTATATGATTACGGCGAGCCAAAAATTTTGAGAAGTTATATATAACAAAACGTTTAATTATGTATATTTTTTTGTAATGTGTAGGTTTAGAATTGTAGATGTGTGACTTACAATAATTAAGAGTATTAATTTTTTATGCTAAGTATATGTCTTAACTACCTTTATTGAGTAGACGTTAGTGAACCAAAGTAACGTAGCTAGGGTTCCTACAATTTTATATGCTTAATTCGTTTTTCTAGACCAATTTAAAAAAACTTATCCAAAGCTAAAGAAAGTTATTACTTATGCACGAACAATATAATTATATTAATCTAGAGTCCTCTAGTGATTTAAGATTTAAGTACTATTCTGCATCTTTGGCTTAGATTAAGATTTAAAATCGTATACGTAGATTAACAAAAGAATGCAAAAGCACTCCAAGCACAACAACCAAATGTGTGTTTGCAGCAATGCTATTAGACCAACACACATTACCGAGTTAGGGTAGAAACTTTCAAAAAGATTCATATGAACAAAATAAATAAAAAGGTTCATGTATGAAAAGGATTGTTAATATATAATGAGAGCAAGCTGTGTAGAACTTGAAAGGTATATATATTAGTCTGAAATAGAAAGGGAATAGAAACTCCAACGTTCGTTTTCTCAAGATTGTTTCTTTTATGTTATTATTATTAGCCTTTATTTTATTTTTTTGGTAGAATCGGTTCTACAATGACATTTCTATATTTTCTTGGTAGGTTTTGTTTTGGGTTCATACGGTGGCAACAAAAAATATTCTAAATGAAAAAGGAAAAGCTTTTTACCAAAAATGTTTGTTGTTTTTTTTTGTTTTTTAGATTCATCATGTATGTAGTTTTTTCTTCTTCTTTTTTGGTTAAAGAAATAATGTATATAGTTCCCTACAAATACAATTCTACAATTGCAAGAACAAACACAATTTGTAATTTTTACATAAACAATGGAAATAACTCAAGATCGTATGAACGTTACTCGTTTAGTCGTGTTAGGTAGAAAATATGATCACTATATACGTTCAATTTAGAACCTAATCTCGTAACATGTATTAGATTTAGAATTATAGGACATAAACCTAAACCTTTTGTCAAAACTCAAACCCAAACTATGTTTTCAGCCTTAGAAAAAATAAGCAAAAAAAATATATATATATATATTTAGGAATAACATCTTTGTAGTATTGGAGAATAAAAACGGCTTTATGATGTTAACGTCGTATGTTCTTGTTCTTTCATATTCCCATTTTTGGGTATTATTATAAGAAAATATTTTTGGATGTTTGTTTAATTAAGTACTTCACCAATTAAGGAAATCGTGTTTCTTCCTTTATATATATTCTTTATTTTTGTTTGGTTCGAGCATCTTCGTTCGTTTGTCTTATTCCCAAAACAAACAAACAAAAAATATATAAAACATAATATCGAATCTGGCTTCATTGCGATACTAGAGGTGTTATTGTTTTTGAACGATGAGCGGTGCATAATATTTTGTAAACTAAGGAATTTTTTTATTTTTTTTGAGGCAGTTTTCGTTATTCCTTTATACACACGTTATTTCTTACTCCGATACATATCATAAATCAAATATTATATACATAGAAGACTTTAGATAAATAAAATCAAATAAAAAAGATTAAGGTCACTGATCAGAGAGTCCCAAAGTAAAGGAATGATATAATTTAAGGCCAAATGTCAAAGGAATTAACGACAGCCGTATTAGCTAATTGGGCTATTATGAAATAATCGGTAGGTCGTCATGGACCGACAAGACTAATTGGATTTAGGGGGGAAGAACATTAACATATGCTCTTAATGCACTTTTCAACCACAAAACACATACACACCGTGAACACCAAAAACTATATATTATAATTCCAAAAAAGAGGGAATGATTCTGGACTCAAGTGATTATTTTAAAGCAAAAAAAAAGGGTTAAGAGTCTAGAGGCAAATAAAAGTGGTGATGTCCTCTCGAGGATCCAAAAAAACATATTCAAGCGTTTTCACCAACGAGATATATTTATTCCACTCACACTAATATAGAAGAAAATAGTTCGCGGTTGAGTTTAAAGGACTCGACGAATCAATGGTGGTGGTCTTCATCGTCACCGTGACCATCTGGTGGTCCTCCTGGACCAACCACTTCGAGCTGCCAAACAACACATCAACCAAGTTTTAGAAAAAGATCTTCACCAACACTTGCTCTTGCAATTTGGAAGTTAAATTTTCTAAGAGTATTGAAAGCTAACCTCGAAGTATTGAGTGCACACTGGACATTCAAATGACTTTCCTTTCTCTAGCCAGAACCATACTACGTCGTGTTCATCCTCTGCATTATCAGGAGATAAAAGAACACAACAATTGATTGGTAAATGGAACAAACAATCATCAGCGTTTAACGAACAAATGACTAAGGAAAACTACTTAGAATATGCCATCCAAATGATAACTTACCGCCTTCACCACCAGGGCATCCGACAATTCTCTTGTCATAGTAGGACTTTACAACAGCGGGAGATTCCTGGAAATTGTAGATTTTAAAATCAAGAGGTTACCAAGAATGAGTCATAACACTAAACTCAATGACCTCTTAAATACAGTAATGCTAATATATATCAAGATTATGTTAAAATACAGAATTTGTCACATACTGGTGAAGTGTACTAATTAAACAAACAACCAAAAATTACCAAGAATCTGTCATAATAGGTAATAGCACATCACATATATCGAGACTATGTTAAATTACAGTTATGCTACCCTAATAAATCATTTAGATGATTTCACCAATTATAAGCATATAGGGATCTAAGTTAGCCACATAATAAGTCACTTAAGTATTGACTTTAGAATTTTCGTCATCATCATATAAGGAGTCATGAGTAGTAAGGAAGGTCTCTTGTTAGGTAACCAAGTCAAACCATTCAAATACCGTTAATTCTAATGAATATATCATAAACCTTGTTAGGTAACCAAGTCAAACCATTCAAATACCGTTAATTCTAATGAATATATCATAAACCTACCACCACACAGTTAGAAATAAAGTTACTAAACTTAAGCAGTCCTTCCACAACAATAATTATAGAAAAATGGGAACCATGCTATCAGAACTATTCTAAAGGGTAAATACCATGTAGGAGAAGTGATCAACTCCGCAAAGACTAATACTAGTTGGAGCTCAGTTGAAAGGTATATAAAAAGACCAAAACCAAACTCCCTAAAGATCAGAGGATAAAAGTTGATCCAAATAGGCGCAAAAAACAGCCAGAACCAATTCAAAGACAATGACCAGACATTACGTTTCAAACGATCTGATCATGCTGTTCCATGGTCACAGGAACATCTAGACTACGCCAATTATCCTAATTCGGTTTAACTGGACTATGTGTGGATACGCTTGATGGAGGTACACTGTCAAATGTAAACATGACATGTTCCCTAGAAATACGGATGAATTTAAATTTCACAGAAAAGTTGAGCTAAGATAATAAAAGTAACACCATTTTTCCTCATGATCTACAAATCGACTAACCTTTGTACCAAAAGGACCTTCAGGGTAATCGATGTCAAGCAGCCTCCTTCCCTACAAGCAGAGAACATAACAAATTCAAAACTAAGTTTGTTCCCTTGGTTAGAACCAATCAGCTATAAAAAATCAAAGTCAAATATGATCCATTGGTACTCCTGGACATACGAGAGGAGCATTTTATTATATAGAAGAGACAGACACTCATGATCACACAAAACTGCCAGAAATCAATAAACATAAGTGGTAAATCACCTCAAGTTCAGCTTCAAGCTCCTCTTTCTCATGTCCAGTTGCGATAGGCATTACATCCTGCACATTCTTCTTCACAGATGTTTCTGCTGAAAGATACAAACACAATGACAAGCCTTGCCTTGAGTACAGAGAAAAACACAAAATCTATGGAAACCAAAAACCATCTTAAACATGTTAATCTTCTTCTTCTAATACTTAGCAAACAACTTGAGACAGAGCCTTCAGATTTAATTAACTAGAAACAAAAGCATTCATTCAAAATCGATGTTGACATCGCATTAACTATATCTCTGGTACCAAATCCAGATTCAAAATATTATCGCACTGTTTTGATTTGGATATGTTCAATCCACAACACATATATAAAGCAATCAAACGCAAGATCTGATAACGAACAACAACAACAGAGAAAATGTTTGTTAGATACCTGATGCGGAGCTGAAATGGCGAGGGAACACAGATGAAGAAGCGGAAATGGTTGATCGATTGGTGGAGAGATGGAGGCCGACAGGCTTGGAGACGACCAATCGGCGAGAGGAAGCAGCGGCGGCGGAATCGGATGCTGTAGCTAGGGTTTTGAGATGAGACGAGACGATTCTTCTCCACATGGTGATGATCGTGAGGAAGATGATCAAAAGGGGGGTAAGTGTGTGATCTCAGGTCACCTCCTCTGGCTCTGCGACTCGAATGATCTTCTTCAACGCTTCTGTCTCTTCGGCGAAATGGCGCAGCCAGTGGGATGACACCTTTGGCTTTTCGGGAGAATCGTTCAATCGTGATTGACTTTGACACGTGCTGAATTTTTCACGCGTGCGGAGTAGATTTAAACTACCCTGTGGTGTGTTTTTTTTTTTTTAACTGATTTTTATTCAAGTAAAAACTCATGAAGTCATGACTTGCCCAAAAAAAAAAAAAAAATCATGAGATAAATTGAGAAGTTTCAAGGTTTGAATTAGAAATACTACATTCGACAAAAAAAAAAAAAATTAGAAATACTACATATGATCTTCTAATTCAGCAAAAACAAGATATACATGAAAAAAACAATTGATGATCATATTGGTTTTGGTGAATTAGAAGATCATATGATTATGCATATGTGTATCATCTGGTTTTGAGTTTATTCAGCAAAACTATCGTAAGCACACATTAATTTTCCAAGTTTATATTGAATATACAAACTAATGAACATTGTCGACTACCACATATATGTTAAAAATGGCTTTAATCCTTTTCCTAGTTCTTTTTTATGGATAAGACATATGAACATAAATGGCGTAATATCATTGGAAATATGAATTAATACTTCATAATTTATGTTAGTCTAGTGTAAAAGAAATTACACGATTCAAACTTTGGAAGTTTAGAATAAATCAAAAAAACAAAAAAAAAAATTGTCTATTAATTGCATATATAATTGTATATTGTAGATTTGAATTGCCGTGTTGACCATGGTGACTCTGACTATACGGCATTTAATCTTTAAAACCAAAGAACAAACGTGTATCAGAATACAGGATAAACTAATCATAATGTTTAATTACTTCCTTGTATTTTGGTTTTAGTGTAGAATGTCTTTTACAAAAAGATAAAAAAAAAAGATACATAGAAAAACGAGTAAATGAGTTGTAAAATTTTGCTTTGTAGTCTAATGGTTGAAGAACCATGTTTTGAATCTTTCTACTACGGTTTTAATCATGATTGATTATACTAGCATGTATCATAAATAAAAAATATATAGATCTAGTCCGTTGTTACAAAAAGGAAAAAGAAAAACACAAAAGCTAGCTAGTGAAATAGGTGAGTTATGAAAGTGGTTCTGTCGATGTGTAGGTGAGAAGTAACATGGGAATACTAGATAACATATATAACTCCAAGTTTGGCTATTATAAAAAGATTGGCTAAGAGATAAATAGATTAGGAGATTAGTCAAGTCGCACATTGATATTGTGAGGTTATCTCTTTCCCTAAGTTTGGGAAGCACCTAAGATCTGATCAACCTTAGATATATATAGAATAGGTATTTACATAACTCTGTTTTCTGAACAGACAAAATCTCAGATCTACGCCTATATACACCTAAGTAGCACAAGATTGAAGATACAAGACACAGTAGAAACGTCTTAATCCTCAAAAGAGATCCTGAAGGTCATGTGTGTTGTTGAGTCCGAGACGGAGAGACTCCAAGATGCGTTCAAACACAAGCACGTGGCAAGGGATTCGAAGCACTCCTTGCTGCTCGTACCCATACTCTTGAGCCGACCGTTTCAGCAACGCTACGAAAACGGGATGGTTGAGCAGCTCCGCATTCACCACGAACCGCTCCATCTCTTGGCCTACGTAGACAGGCACGTGTCCTTCGGGAACCCAAGATCTGTGTTTCTCCTGCTTCTTGGTGTGGCCACGACGGGATTCAGACCGGAGGAGGCTATACTGTGTCGAGTCCGCTACTCGCGATAGACGGCGGATAAGCTGTTTCATCGTTCAAAGCTGATTTCAAGAGACAAGAGAGTGAGAAGGTCCTCTTTATATAGAGAGAGATGAGGGTTAGTACTAAAACTAGAAAGGAGTAGTACTTGCTAGGTACACTCGTTAAAAAATATCTTTTTTAATTTACGTGAATTAAAGAAGTCGACGAGTCAGATTCAAAACAAAAATAATTTAAGTCGTACTGTCATAAATAGATTTCGTGGTTTCGTGGAAAAGAGGCTCTCTCCAATTGCCGTGGCCCGTAGACAATATATAGGAGAAGCTTTCTTAAAAATTAAATAGATAAGTCCAAAAATATAGTTTGAACTTTGAAATTTCTATAAAATATAGTTATCGATGAGTTCAAAACATGGTTTGTATGTATTTCAGCGGAATATAAAAGAATTAGGAAAAAACAACAAAAAAAGAAGAGGCGTAAAATGCGGGGAACGTATTTGGAGTGTCTGAAGAGTACAAAACTACAAATATACAATTCCGTGACTTGAAATGTCTCGCACCATGAGTTCGGTAAATGAATGAGGAAGTTAGAAGCATGGTAAAAGGCATATTCTCAAAGTCCTTCACCTTCGGAATTTGCTCATATCATGTACATATATATATATATATATATGCACACTCCAACTAGTATACTTTTCAAGTGTTAGGATTCGAATGATAAATACGCATATGTGTTATTTCATAGAGGAGGATAATGATATTATTATCTAAAGAGGATGAGTTAGTCAATCACGTGAAATGGAATTTTTTTTAGTGGAGATCATAAAAAGGCCGTACGGGTCCATACGTACCGAATGACCCACCCACCATAACTTATTGTATTAACGTGTCATACCAAAATCAACACGACTTTTCATTCTATAATTAAATGTAGCATGCTGCATGCATATACTGTATAGTATTATAGTGATATATATCTCAAATGGTTTTGAAATCATTTTCGTTAGTTGGTTTGGTTCATTAGTAGATTGGAGAACAACTATTTATTGCTCTCAAACGGCTTCATGCAAACCGAACTTTACTTTTCACTAATACGGCAAATAGTTGTGTGCACATACTAAATTAATCAACGCACTATACTGGTGAATTAATATATATATTTCTGAGACACTCGTATTTTAGAACTTAGACGAGCAATTTAATAGATAGAAAGTGTGAGAAGTGAGTAGATAGAATTGAGATAAATGCGAAAGCATGGGCGGCCCTTAACTGGCCAGCCGTACCCTCCATGCTACGGACACTTTGCTTTCAACTTTCGACTTTTATGTTTATCTATTATATATCAAAATCGCAGTATCAAAATCCCACGACGTTTTCGGATATTACCATACGTTGAAAACCAAAAAAATTAACGAGATTTTTAGCTAATACGAATGAGTTTGTTGTGGATCCTCACACACACATCTAATAAAAATCATATCTCTTATATAGTAAAAGAGAAGTACATTTAGGTTTTGGGTCGGGTCAATAAAAAAAAAATTTAACCCAAAAACTTCAATTGGATACTTTGCTAATGGATTACCCAAAAATTTTGGATACATCCGACACGATATTACAGGCATACATGTTTATTTAAAATTAAATTTCATTCCATATTTGTAGCTCACTCTATTATGAATTTAGATTCTGGAATCAAATATTATTCCTCGAAGATTAATGCATTCAATTATTTTAAGTTTGCCACATGCGAAAGATAAAAAAAAAATCATGTCCACGAGACTTTTCTTTGGTGAAAACATAAATTACCAAATTAAATTCAAATCAATACAAATGAAAAATTATGTTATAAAGATGTATCTACCACTTTAGTGACAAGTACGTTAGAATATTAATGTACAATAATATATATATATATATATATATATATATATATATATATATATATATATATATATATATATATACAATTTCTTTCTTTTGCATGACGTTCACCTTAACGAGGATCCATTCATAATATAAAATCGAAGATTAATGCATTCAATTATTTTAATTGAACTTAGTTACTGAACGTCCACATTATTAACTTAGGTACTACAAGTAGATAGTAACCTTTTTTTTTGGACAAAACTACAATTAGATAGTAACTAAAGTTCAATAAAATTAGATTATTGTATGATTAATGGATATGAGACAAGAAACCCGTTACTTCATTATTTTTAGCTCAAATCAGTCCCTTCATGTTTATTGAAACCTTTAAATTTTTAAAAATTAAAAATTATAGAATATTTAAAATATTAGAAACGGGTCAGAATATTTTTGCAACGGGTCATAACATGATTCACACCACATAATTTTTACAGTTAAATATTTTGTAATACCAAAAATAAATAGTATGCAAAATTATTCATTTTACGGGTCTTAAAGAACATAATTAAATAAAAAAAATTCAATGGTATATACAAAGTCTTATTAACAAAATATACTATTCAAATATTGATTAAATCGGATTTATAATATGAATAAGTTTTACTGATAAATTGTATTATATATCAAACTATATAACACAGTAATTCACAGGTGTTTTGTTAAACTCAGAATAATATAGTAGAGCGAGTAATCAATAGTATTTTTACGAATGCAATATGTTACAAGTTGATCATTCAAAACATACAGACATGTATGATTCACCATAATCAAATCTATTTATTTAACACAGTTTCATGTATTAATCAGACTCGCTACTGTTTTCGGATATATTCAATACAAACTTATTAGAAAAATTAGTTACGAAAATAGCAAAAAATAGAATATAAAAACAATATATTTATAAAGAAAAAAAATCTTAAAATACATTTGTATCACTTAGTAAATTAAAACATATTAATAATAGTCCGATAACTTTCCCCCGCGCTATAGCGCGGGTCCAATTCTAGTCTTATATAATAAGACAAGGTTTCTTCTTAACTTTGCCTCACAATGCGACATGTGTCGCTCTATGCTTCTGACATGTGTCATTTTTATTAATTTATAATCTAACATTTAATTTTTTTTTTTTTTATGATATTGTTGACTCCCATAATTGTTTTATGAAATTGTAACTCACATCACTTATCTTCTTATATACAGTATACTCATTCTCTCATTATATCATTCTCTCATTCTCTCATTATATCATTCTCTCATTCTCTCATTCTCTTCTTTATGAAATTTGTTTGCTTTGTTTATTTTTGTTGTATGAGTTTTGAAAAAAAAAATTATTATATAAAATTTCAACTGCAGAAACTTTTAGAGACTATATGATATATTGATATACATCTTACATTATTATAATTTATATTTTTTCCTTGAAAATTCATCTCTATTTTCTATTTTTGATTATCAACATATAAGTACATTCACTCCCTCTCTTCCATTATATTCATGTATCTTTAATATTTTTTCTATTTTTTATGTTCTTATGTGACATAAAAATCAATGAAATAATCATTTTAAAAATTTGATATAAATATCTTTAGAAAGTATGATACAAATCTAACATAGTATCTTATATTGGTTCCAATCATCGTACAACAAGAGAATTAAGTTATAAAGATCCATTTTTATATAAGCATTTTCTTTTTTGATTATGAAATATCTAATTAAATAATTTATTGTAACACAATTTCCAAAATAATATATTATTACCTCTTTCTTATTCAAATAATTCTTAACTCACACTTTAATATAAAAACTGAAATAATATAAATTTGCATTAGCTATATTTTTCTACTCAATTTTATTCAACACACAATAAATTAGAATTAGCTCGCACAATCAAGAAAATACTTATATCCCTATATTAGTAAAAGAGAAGTACAAAATAGTCTTCCGGATCGGGTCAAATTAAGAAAATAACTGAAAATTCAAATTGGATCTTTGATAAATGGATAGTTAAATGGATTCGGGTTAGACCCATAGCCGAATTTAATGCTTAATCGTTTATAATATTGCGTCATTAATGCTATAATTGTCTCATTAATCGTTTCTTAATTTCGCTTTCTTAAAAAAAGGTAACACTAATTAATTTATTCTACTGACATATTCCTAATTGTTATTAGATGATTATATTACGGGATTGTATGTTGATACAGTTAAAGTAATTAGATACTAATCTTCAAATAATTTTTAAAAACGTAATTAAATTATTTTTAAAGCATGAAATAAGCAAAACTAACCATATATATATGATAATAAATTATTTGATTACGGATATGAATAATATTTTTTAACAAACCAACCATGTCTAACGCAGACCTATTGAAAGAATATTGAAAGAATTATGCAAGTATATATTGTCTCCTTAATCAATTTTACATGTAAACAAAAAAAATTAAATAACAAAATTTTATTAGTAAAGACATGGTACCATTATTATAAAATTTTATTATAACTGTATTTATTTGTTTTTTTAACACAATTGTATTTATTTGTTATAGTCAAATTTAACACCAGAGATTGAAATTTGTATAAATACCAATATTCCCTTTGCAAAAACAAATGACTTACAATTTACCAAAAAAAAAAAAAACAAATGACTTACATTCAACTAATTATAATATATCACCGCTCAACTCACGACTATTTATCTCTATATTAGTAAAAGAGAAGTACAAAATAGAATAGGGGTCGGGTCAAAATTAAAAAATTAGCCCGATTTCAACAATTGGATACTTCAAAAGTGGATATTAAATTGGGTTTGGATACATACATCGGATACTTTCCATATCTAATTTTAGGATTGTAGTATTTCCATAACTAATTATAGGATTTCCAAATATTTCTCTAACTAATTTAATATAATCTATTAAAATAATAATTATTCTTCTTTCACTTTTATTTAATCTTATTTTTAATTAATGATATTGTACTATATAATATAAATATTTAATAAAAAATTAACTTTTTTTTGCATATACTGCAATTTGAATTTTTCAAAACGGACATATAGTACTCAACTACACTCGATTAAATGTTTTGGACAATGGTTTAAAATCATTATTAGTATGACCAATATTAAAACCATTGTTACATGAGCATATTTAAATTTTTTAAAAGTTTCAAAATATTGTGATTAAAATGTTCAAATATATTAAAAAATTTAGAATTTAAAATATTGAAAAAAAAATTTAAGACATAAATGTAATTTTGGAGACATCATTTTTATTGATAAAATATATTATATATCAAACTATTTAAAATTTAGATAGTTCACGGGTAGTTTGTTATAATCACAATTATAATGATAAAGCGAGTTATGAATAATGTTTTTTACGAAATGAATTCTGTTATAGGTTGGTCATTCAAAAATTTTATTGTAAATATGTAATTTTTACGTATATTCCTATTTCTACTACAAAATGGTCAAAATGAATATTTTATCGAGAAATATTATTTCGTGCTGTTGAATTTTCACCGTGTTTTAGTTGTATCAAAACTCAATATATAATTATTTACTCACTTTTTCTTTTATTATTTTATTTAAACTTATTATACAAATATATGATTCATCGTAATTGATTGGATTGCAATAAAATTAAAATGTAACATATTATAATCCGTTAAAGGTTATATATATATATATATATATATATAATTATTTCCCCCGCGCTGTAGCGCGGGTCCGAACCTAGTTATACTTATATTTTTATACTTATGAATGAAGAAAATTTGATACAACACATATGTTAATATAACAGTTTTGATTGCTATATAAATAAAAATTTCGATTTAAAACATTTATCAAATAATGTTTTCTTATTTTTTTAATCTCAAATATTTTTTGTAATTCATTTTAATATATCTGTCATTATATTTAGTTTTTGTGATCAAATAGACTATTATATAAAAAAATTATAATATTTAGTTTATTTAAAATTTGCAGTCAAAGTGTTAAAAATATATATATACTTGCTTACAAAAAAATTGGTCCCTAATTTTTCCCTTAAAGATCATACATTTTATGAAAGTTATATTTAATTTAATTCATTAATTAAATTATGATAATTAATAACGTATTAATTATGATAATTATGATAATTAATAACGTATTAATTACACAATAATATCATACCCCACTCTACACTCTTAGTAACTTAACCTCATTTGCTAAAATAGATAATAATTTTTATATTCATAATAATACAAATATCTATCCAAGTTATTTTCCTAAAGAAACCGAACATATAGTTAGTATTGTTGTCGTGTACATATAATAGACGTCATGTACATTTTTTAATAATTTCTTTTTGTATTTACATTTTCTTTAAAATTTTATAAATTGATTAGATTTTCTTTCTATTTGGTAATTTATATTTATAAATAATATTATAATAGTAAGCAGAGTTAAAATTTTATTTTTATCAAATGAAAAGGGCAAAAACCTAAAAATTTGCCATCATGTACATATAATAGATAGATGTCGTTGTTCATCTTCTCTTTTAATTTTGATGTAAACATGTTATGCTATTTTAGTTTGGATTCATTTATTTAGCTTTTATAATAATGTAAATCTTCATGCATATTTGTTTAAAAAAAATTAGTAGTAAGTTTAAAACTAAACTAATGCTACATTAAAAAGTCTATATATATATATATATATATATATATATATATATATTCTCATCTACCTCCTATGTCAGCTTCCTTTACAATCAAATAGAATATAAAAATATCAAAGTTCTTCTTCTCATGTAATCTTCTTTTGTTTATTTGGCTTATGATCTCTCTTTTTAGTTTTTACATAACTATAATTTAAATGCTTTTATAATCTAAATTGAAAAATCTTTTCTAAATAAAGTTTAAAACAATATAATATGTTTCAAATGAAATCTTTTAATTTGATATTTTGAAAAGTTTAACTTGATCATTTTTAAAATTTAAGTTACTTTTAGGTTGATAAAATATAAGGTGAGTAACAAATGCTCATAATTTTGTATTCGCTAATTTTGTATTACTTTGTTTAGATCTCATTCAGTCCTATATTTTCCAAATATACTTTTAGTTTATTTTTAATGTTTACAATGTACACAAAATATGTTTTATACTAATTTTGCGATCGCGTTCAATGTTTTTTTGCGTTAATTATTTTGTTTTAAACATAATAATTAATATTATATTGTAATACACATAATGAATATAAACATATTATTTTGTTTTAAAATTATTTTCAAAACATATAATAACAATTATACACATATATAATTTAATATAATTTTTAATTAATATTTTATGTATAACCCACGCATCGCGTGGGCAACTTTCTAGTAAACAATATTACAAAAAAACTAAATCTCGTCTTACTGAATCAATTTGATTCCAAATCAATCAATTTTCAAAGTTTTAAGTTGTATCTCCCATATACAAGGTCATTTGCCATATTTTCATACTAAAAATACGAGAGAAGAACCGACTGTGAATTAAGTTTTAATTTTATTTTTGGATACATATTTTTTATTATAATATGTTTCCCTATATAACTTTTTTATGAAAAAGTTTTGTAGAACTTGAAGGTGATAACACCAATGTTATCCGGCTCGTAAATGGATATAGAACAACCCCACGACTGCATCACTATCCCCAAGGCCCAAACTATTGAGCAATGGAGATCAATGTTTACATTTACGAACCGAGAACCTAATGAATGCTCTGACCAATTGGCACGGAAAGTGTTAATTTATCCATCACTGGAAAGAGGCTAATTATAGTTTGTTAGTCAACATTTCAATTGGACTATAATTATCATAATCACTAGGGATATCATGATATAGTAGTCAAAATAGTTCAATGGAGAAGAGTACATTATTGAAAGCTGATCAGTCTTGTTTACAGAGCCTTTCTTCCCTACATTTGCAACCAAAAAAAAATCTATGGGCCTTCTTTGGCGGTCGAACTGCTCTGGTGCCCTAAAATTTATTAAAGAGAGTATTTTTTTTTTTTAATTTCAAGATCTAAGAAGAGTTATGTTTGAGTTGACCGAAAACATTGTTATTTAAACAAAGTTCGAACTTACTCACAAAAGTTATACAAATATTTCTAGATTTACCCATTTTAATCAAAATACTAATTACTATCAAAAGTTCAAAACAAAGAATTATTTTATTTTATTTTATTTGTTATGGTGATACAAAATTTCAACAACAAAAAAATTATCTTTAGTTTTCTATGCACCAGAATTTCATGTTTTAGAACAATTTAACGTTCTAGTAATATTATTTAGTTGATGTATATTATAGGTTGATTATTTCATTTTTTCAGGATGCTTTTCTATTATTGTATAGGTTGATGTGGTTTTTAATTAGAATACGTTTTCTATTAAAATTTGATACATATCATCAAATGAGACAGGTCATGAATTGCTTATGGAACGAAGATTGCTGCTTTGACGAGTAATATAAGTTATAAAACGACCCATAATGTACGCTAATATGACAAGGGATACGGAACTTAAACCTCCAACAAATTTCACATGCAACAATTTAAACTCTTTTTAAAGGAATTGTAACACTCATCTGAATTATTAAATCGAATATAAATTATGTTTAAGGAACATATATTCTCACGCAGACATGTCCTTAAACTCAAAGTCTCTAATGTCATTTATTAGAAAACAAATTAAGACAGCGAGGTGGAGAACATGGAGGATCAAATTCAATATATACTGCAAAATGTACGTAACCAGTTTACTTGAATCTCCATGCAAGTCCCATGCACTCAAACCCTTGTATATAAACTCCTCCAAGTTCATCGTTTAATCATCATCTCAAAACAAAAGAAAATACAAAACCATATACATAGCTCAACCATGGCAATTTCAAAAGCTCACTACTCTCTAGCCATCCTTGTCGTTCTCTTTGCCGTTTCGAGTAGTCAAAAAGTCTGCAATCCAGCATGCAAGGCCAAAGAACCTTTCCACTGTGACAAAACTGCTGCATTCAACCGAACCGGCTTTCCCAAGAATTTCACTTTTGGTGCAGCTACTTCTGCATACCAGGTATGTATACATAACATTTCTCATATTCTTTTTATTTTTAACAATATATATACAACATGATTCAATTCGTTCTACCAGATTGAAGGTGCTGCACATAGAGCACTTAACGGATGGGACTATTTCACTCATAGATATCCAGGTGATCATATACCGGATAATTTATTAGCTAGCATGCACCTCAATATATGATAAAACGTATAAGTGTTAAAAAAGAAGTATCATGTTCATATTTTTTGGTTTGTTGTATATACAGAAAAAGTTCCAGATCGCAGTTCAGGAGATCTTGCTTGTGATTCGTATGATCTTTACAAGGTGAGCGAGAGGCTATTAATGAAGAAGAATGTGTATATATGATTTATTTGTTCACTTTTTTAGTTTTTTTTTAACTTTAGAACTTTCATAATTAATCTTGAACAGGATGATGTCAAACTACTGAAAAGAATGAATGTTCAAGCATACCGACTCTCAATAGCATGGTCAAGGGTCTTACCAAGTAAATATCATATTAAACCCATATAAACACATCTCTTTAATTCATATTTTCATCTATTTAAAAGATACAATTAACTAAATATATAATGACACATGATCTTTGTGACTATATACTAATCCTAGAGGGAAGACTTATTGGGGGAGTGGACGAGAACGGGATCACATACTACAACAATCTCATTAACGAGTTGAAAGCAAATGGTAAATTTGAATTTTAAGTATCTAGCTTAAAATGCATTTTTAATCATTGTATTATATTTGTGATTCAAATATTTTACTTACGTACGTGAATATTAACAGGCATCGAACCATATGTGACTATATTTCATTGGGATGTTCCCCAGACTTTAGAAGACGAATACGGTGGCTTCTTAAGCCCACGTATAGTGTAAGTTCATGCATTAACGGCCGATTTCAATTCTAACCTTGCTTTCATTTTGTTACATCACTATCAGATCTATATATGTCTAATATGTTACGATACATGAATAGGGAGGATTACACAAACTATGCTGAGCTTCTATTCCAAAGATTTGGAGACAGGGTCAAATTTTGGATCACTTTAAATCAGCCTTTCTCTCTCGCAACCAAAGGTTATGGAGATGGATCGTATCCACCAGGACGGTGCACTGGTTGTGAATTTGGAGGAGATTCTGGAACTGAACCTTATATAGTTGCACATCACCAACTTCTAGCTCATGCAAAAGCTGTCTCTTTATACCGGAAAAGATATCAGGTATTATATACATTAATGTCAATAATCTCTCATAATTTATTTATAAGGTATTGGTTTTATATACATTTTCGATGTTCATGCATAATGGATGCAGAAATTTCAAGGTGGTAAGATAGGAACAACCTTGATCGGGAGATGGTTCACCCCACTAGACGAAAACAGCAATCTCGACAAGGCTGCTGCAAAACGAGCATTCGATTTCTTCGTTGGATGGTATATACATGTTCAATTAAAATGATTCTCAAAAGTCACACACACACACACACACATTTTTTCTATCAAATACTAATTTGGATACTTTTTTTTTTATCAAATACTAATTTTTTCTTACCTATATGAATTAGGTTCATGGATCCATTGGTGTACGGAGAATATCCAAAGATAATGAGAGAGATGGTAGGAGATAGATTGCCTGAATTCACACCTCAGGAATCAGCTTTAGTTAAAGGATCACTTGATTTTCTAGGGTTGAATTATTACGTTACACAATATGCAACCGACGCACCTCCTCCGACAGAACCTAGCGCCATAACCGATCCACGAGTTACTCTTGGATGTATGTAAAACAACATTTTTTTGTATATATTTTGTATATTTTTAGTCTAATTATCTACACTCGTTGTCCCTTTACTTGGTTTTTCAGTTTATCGCAATGGAATTCCTATCGGTGTTGTGGTAAGTATTTTGACTTTTAAATTTTGAAAAACGTTTTTATATTCAAAAGATTACAACTTTGATATGACTCTTTCTTATACATATAGGCTCCTAGCTTCGTCTACTATCCTCCAGGGTTCCGTCAGATTCTAAACTACATCAAAGACAACTACAAAAATCCACTCACCTACATCACCGAAAACGGTATGTACATATATCATTTCGTGTTGCATGTATATATTTTCTTTAACAAATGAACAAAAAATAAGAATAATGTATTATGATAAACATTAATTCTTATGTTAAATTTGCAGGAGTCGCTGATCTTGATCTTGGTAACGTAACGCTTCCAGTTGCTCTTGCCGATAATGGACGAATTCAAAACCATTGCAGCCATCTTTCTTGTCTCAAATGCTCCATCGAGTGAGTAGTTATAGATAATTCGTAGTTTATATGATATATGTTCTTTCCTCGACTAGTGCACTATAAAAATGTTAATACACCTAACTAAACTACTTTTCAAATTATTATAGGGATGGAAGCAACGTAGCAGGATATTTTGCATGGTCATTGATGGACAATTATGAATTTGGAAATGGTTACACTCTCCGGTTTGGGATGAATTGGGTCAACTTCACTAATCCTGCTGATCGCAAAGAAAAAGCTTCTGGCAAATGGTTCTCTAAGTTCATCGCAAAATAAGTCCGAAGCCTATAAATGAATAGAACTCACTTCCATATGTCCAACATCGAATGTAATAAATATTGTACTATATTGTACTATATTTATCGTGTATCCATCTTACTATTGAAAGTTGTGTACGTGTTGTAATAATCGACCTTAATTATAGGTCACTAAAATTTGTATGAAGTTTTTTATTGTCCTTGTTCTATATATATACTCTTGCTAAGTATAATATCTCAGAAAAATAGAAAATTTCCCAAACAAAAAACCCTTGTTTTTACATCAAAAACATTTTTTTTTTTTAATTTGAAAATGCTTTGGTAGTTTCGAAAAACTCGAAGAGATCTTTTGACGTTTTGATCTTCGAAAAGAGTCATTCTCTCGTGTTTGCGTTGATTATCAAAGGAAACATCTTGGGGTCATATCTTGTTTCTCGAGTGGCTCCAGCAATGGAATTCACAAGTGGCCATAACTTCAGCATCTCAAGGAGCTTCTCTTTCAGCGACTAATTAATGAGTAATGAGGATTCCATATATGGTAATGAAGTTTACTTTTTAATGGACGAAACCATACGTATTTATTTTCGAGACTGATAATAATCTAACGTAGACTAGTTCTTGTTTGTACAAAATCAATTCGTGATGGGCAAAACCTAAATGCAAAATTACATCAGTTTTGAAAACTATTTTGTCCGTAAATTACTAATACTACGTCCCCCACCACCGACCGCTATCACTATCACCATTTCAAAAAAATGAATAATTTTGAACTCAAGTTGTATTGAGAAAATACTAATCAAACAAAACGATTCTTTCACATTTAAACAAATAAAAACATTCCTCTATACAAAAAAAAAATAAAAGTGCAGAACAAGACATTTGCAAATTGACGATACTAATCGTTGGACGCGTTTAGACTTTATCCATCTCCCAAAAATGTCGTCACGTTCCAATGCTTCCGCGTGTGTCCACCATATACATACCACCGTTCACAATTTGTATCCCTCCCTAACCGTTTCCATATTGTGCATATCCAAATGTAAACCATAGCCATGTGTAAACCTCATCTTAGCAAATCATATACCAAAAAAAAGAAAAGAAAAAAAAAGAACCAAAAACACGATTTTGTCAGTAAGTCTGACTCAACCGACCACTGTCAGAAACTCACATTACAAACATTTAAGTTTGTTTTGTACCCAAGAAAATCGCATTAACCCAAACGGCTCTTTCACGTTTAAATTAATAAATATAAATTCTTTTTTCTTTCGTGTTTGAGAAAAAAACAAAGAAAAAAAATTATTCTTTCGTAGAAAGTGCCATATCCCAAAGACCCAAACCCAAAGCGTGTAGACTTATCCCATTTGATAGAAGGCCACAATCTACTGCTTCCACGTCCACCTTAAACTTCCGTGCACAAGCTCAAATTGGTAATTCCTATAATACCCTCGTTCCTTCCGTTATATTCAAACGTACCATCTCCATCTTCATTGTGGAGTATAATTTGAAAAACTAAAATCACCAAATCTCTTCTACGTTTCTTTGTTTCTAAATCTACATTTTCACTTTCCATGGCTTTGGTTATCTCCTGCTCCGCTCTACCCACGATCCGAGCATCTTCCGGATCCGGATCTTTGAAAAACCCGGATTCAAACCGTAAGAAATCTGCTTCTTGGTGGGCGCCTCTCTTCGGTATATCCTCCGAGCCAGACTACCTCAACATCCAAGGCTCAGTCTCAGGCTCTACCGTGGATCCGGATTCGATTCCGGATAAAATCGATGTCTCCGGGTCGGGTCAGACTCAGAAGCTCCGTCGCGGCTGTCTCACGGAGGAGAAAGCTAAGCAGCTGAGGAGGAAAACAGCAGAAGCTTCCACGTTTCACGATGTTATGTATCATTCCGCCATTGCGTCTCGTCTTGCTTCTGATCTCTCCAGCCGGGTCGAAGATTGAAAACGGATCCGGGTCAGATCTGGAGATGAATCTTTTTTTTAATTTCAGTGTTCGTGTAGGATGCAGACCATCTTCTATCGGTGCACCTTTTTCATAAGAACCGTTGGATTGTGTTTGGTCTTTATTGTGTTGTAAATTCTGGTTCCTCAGGAACCGTTGGATGATCGTTAATTTCCGTTGATTTCTGTTTTTTCTGTAAACAACCGTTGGATGATCTCCTACTTTAGTTCGTTTAGACATTTCTTGTCACACTATTACACTAATCTGCAGCTCTTTCATCTAATCTCAATATTAAGTAATGTTATTACATTTAGTAATCTCTACTTCAGAACTATAATATTTGTGATTTTGTTTGCTGAGAAGCCAACATTAACTAGAACTACTCCAAATCTTGGTGATGACCGTGAAGTTGTTTTGGTCTAATTAACTACCACCTATGTCTTGTCGGGACCTTGTGCCTCGAATCCACTATCAGTTATAGGTTACAAGAGAAATCAAAGTGTCTTATCTCTCTACAAGTACCAAAACTTTATATAAACTATTCACCTTGGCCAAGTACTCTCACTTCTTCTTGGTATCAAGTTTTATCAAGAGAGGAAGAGAAGATGCACACAAGATTTATCAAGTTTATTGTTATCGATATGACGGCACATTGACACAACCTATATTATGTCAGGATCTTGTGCCTGGAATCTACTAGATCAGTTAGAGATTAGTAACCCCAAAAAGCTCCTTACAAAGCCCCCATGGTGTTTGTCTATCTCTCGACTTATACCAACCTTAATATAAACTATTCACCTTGTGGACTTGTACCCTCTTCCTCTTCAACGCAAAAGGCACCCTCCTTTAAAGCTTTCAATGGTTTGTCAAAGAAGCCCTCACTTAGAGAATGGTCACATGCCTTGAGGTTTTAACTAATTTGTAATTTCTTTATCATGTGCTTTGTTTGTCTTAATCATATTATAATGCTAGTAATATCTAGTAATATTGTCCATGCAAATAACCAAAAGGGTTTCTAGGAACTCCAAACAATCATACTTGTTTTTTTTTCATTTCCAATTTGCAAATCATCAAAAGAGTTTCTAAATTATCATGTTTTTTAAAACAAAATTATTAGAAAACATCTTCCTACCAAAAAATAATAATTAGATAACATACTCCCTCTGTTTCTAATAGATTGATGTTTTGAGATTTTTTTTTGTTTTACAAAAATTGATTTTGTAGATTAAAAACCTAAAATGATTATTTTACTTTTTATGTTTCTCTACATGTCATGCTATTAATGGTTTATATTTTCTTTTTCTACCCATAAACAATTATAAATTAATTAATAAATAGAAACTTTATTTTTTCTTAATAAGTGTGAAAATCTTAGAACATCAGTCTATTAGAAACAAAGAGAGTATTTGTTATTACTGACGCATTTAATATTCCCGCGTGAATTTAAAATTTATAATCTCACTCGGTGACACTCTTTTTCTTATCTACGAAAATGTTACCCAAACTTTTCTTTTCCATTTTGCAACCCCCTACCATGTATATTCATAATAACAAAATTACTCTAATGTTTGTAAGTTAGAACTGTAATGGTCCCAACAGTAAACAAAGGAAAGTGCATTTTTCATGTGAAAAGGACACAAATCTTGCTCAAAAAAAATAAAAGGACACAAATGTAAAGCAAAGAAATAGAGGGCCGCTTATGCAATACATAAGAAGATACGGGAAGTACCCTAATATTAATTCCAAATCTATAAATTAGTATGGTTCTCCTTCTCCTTCCCGATGTAGAAATCCCTAAAACTGGGTTTACTGTTTGTACAAAATAAAAAAAGCACCCCATTCTTCTGCAAATTTCCCCCTTTTTTCTTTCTTCTGTAGAATCTTCAGCAATTAACATTACACTGTAGCTTCAGAATTTTTCTATATCGATCGAAGCGTTTTTCTTTTAGATTTGTAGAAATTAGAACAAAAAAAACAAAAAAAAATTAGAACCTTTTAGGTGTTCAATTACTCGGAATCTAACTTCAATCGTTTGGAATTGAAAAAACCTTTACTTGAATTTCAAAGGGGTTCGATCAATTAGGGTTTAAGACAAATGGATAAGAAGAAGGTGACCATTCCACAAGTCTGCCATGGCCATTCAAGACCTGTTGTGGATTTGTTCTACAGTCCAATCACGCCTGATGGTTTCTTCCTCATCAGTGCCAGCAAAGGTAAATACTACTTTTGAAAAATTTGATTTTTTTTTCTGTCATGGGGTCTGTTGTAGTTCCGAGAACTTGTGCAAAACTCATCTTGATCGAATTGAGTAACATACTAGGATGTTTTGGTTGGTGGGTATTTATAAATGGATTAGCTTTTGTGGCAACTCTAGTATTTGAGTTTACATGCTTGAATTGCTCATATTTGTTTTGGAGCTTTTAGAGTTCTGGGAAACTGAGAATATTTGTGTTTTGATGGTATAGATTCACATCCAATGTTGAGGAATGGCGAAACTGGAGACTGGATTGGTACATTTGAAGGGCATAAAGGTGCAGTTTGGAGTTCTTGTCTGGATAACAATGCATTGCGTGCTGCATCTGCTTCAGCCGATTTTTCAGCGTATGTGTTTCATTTATTTTGGTTCAGTATTATGTTGTTTTTCTGATATACAACTACAGCATACATATCTGTTGGCTAATCATCTAAATTTTTTGTTATATTGTTTTGTCCAGCAAACTTTGGGATGCCTTAACAGGGGATGTGCTGCATTCTTTTGAGCACAAACATATTGTTCGAGCATGCGCTTTTTCAGAGGTTTGGTCAACTTACTTACTATCTCTATGCAGCTATACTCGATTTCTTAACTGGGGTGGTTTTGTTCTGTAAAATCTTCTATGATGTTAAGTGAGTGAATTAAAAGAATCGGAGTTAGCTGAATGTATATACTGGAGTACTACAATCCTTGTTGCTCTTATGCGACTTCAAGTCATCTTTATATCATCTCTGTGATTTCAGTTATCGGTTGTGGGCAGGCTTGTTATTTAACAGCTCTTAGTGTAGCATTTACTGTAGGAAATCTAAGTCGAAGTCTTTTGAGATTTGGGTTAATTAGGTGATAGTGGATTTCCAGATTAATTGATTGACATTTTTCTTTCACTAGGATACAAAATCGTTGCTGACAGGAGGATTTGAGAAAATTCTTCGGGTTTTTGACATGAACCGGTTGGATGCACCTCCTACAGAAGTTGATAAATCTCCTGGTTCTATCAGAACTCTCACATGGCTTCACAGTGATCAAACAATATTAAGTTCATGCACTGACATTGGTGGTGTAAGGTATGAACTAAACATTGCTGCAGGTTATGGGATGTGAGATGCATAAAATAAGGCATAACTTGATAGGTCTTTTATGCAGGTTATGGGATGTGAGAAGCGGGAAAATTGTCCAGACATTAGAAACTAAGTCTCCTGTCACCAGTGCTGAAGTGAGCCAAGATGGGCGGTATATAACAACTGCTGATGGATCAACAGTTAAATTCTGGGATGCAAATCAGTAAGTTGTCTTTGCAGGAAAAGAATCAGATCTTTCTTATTACCCTTTCAACTTGCTCAAACTCTTATCTTTGTTTTCTTTATTTTTCACAAGTTTTGGACTACTGAAGAGTTATGACATGCCCTGCAATATTGAATCTGCGTCTCTGGAGCCAAAGTCTGGTGAAAAGTTTGTTGCTGGTGGAGAGGATATGTGGGTTCGAGTGTTTGATTTCTACACTGGCGAGGAGATTGGTGAGTGACTCTCAAAACATTTATGCCATCGTATTCAATAAGTTGGGCGTTTAAGAAGCAGGATTTAATTAGTATTCAATAAGGTCATAATCTTGTCGTAGCATCTACGTTTGTCAGTATGGTTGGAGTTTCTGATCTTGTTAGCTTTATAGATCTTTGAAGTATGGGTTCTTAAGGCTCCTGTGAGGTTTTGGTTTTGGTTATTTTCTTCTGATTGTGTCGTCTTTTGTCTGAACATAGGATGCAACAAGGGACATCACGGTCCAGTACACTGTGTGAGGTTTACTCCCACTGGAGTGTCCTATGCCTCGGGATCTGAAGATGGAACCATCAGAATCTGGCAGACGACTCCCGCAAACTCGGAAGAGAATGAAACAAGCTCGAGGAGAGTGAAGCATAGTGTGGATGAAGTTTCAAAGAAGATTGAAGGCTTTCACATCAACAAAGAAGGAAAAACTGCAGAGAAACCATCTGATACTTAGCCAGAATGAGCTTATAAAATTCCTTAATGTTGTCTTTAATTCTTGAGTCGCTGTGTTTTGATTCTGGACTTAAAAAAAAAAAAATACAGAGAAAACAAACAAAGATATCTCTCTCTCCCTTTGAATCAAAGCAAATTAAAATGTCTCTATCGTTTTGTTTTTCAGGGGTACTTTTCAATATTAAGCAAACTTGGGGACGAATTTGTGATTAAGGACAATTTTGACTTTACATTGGGCCTGGGCTTTTTCGCTGTGGGAAGTGTAATTAGGTATGGGAAGAAGGGTAAAATAGTCAACTGGAGTCCATAAACCGACTTCTCGATCTCTCTCACTCTCTCTCTCTCTGGGAAATATCAATCGACTTCTTCGCGAGCTCATTCTGGTGCGATCTCTCTCTCTCTTTTCTTATCTGCGAGCGTTTTCACTGTGAGACTTTTGGCGGGAAAATGTCGGGGAAAGGTGCTAAGGGTTTGATTATGGGGAAACCCAGCGGCAGCGACAAGGATAAGGATAAGAAGAAGCCTATCACTCGTTCTTCTCGAGCTGGTCTTCAGGTTTTTACATCTCTCTCTCTCACTCTCTATTCTCCCTTTGTGTGTTTTATTTTGGAATCGAGCTTTCTTGTATGCATGAACGTTGAGTAGATCGCGTAAAGTTTCGGATCGATGAGATTCTGAGCTAATTTTAGTATTTTGTTATGAAATCGAGACATTGGGATGCGAGATTTGGGATTCTATTGTCTAATCTGTTAGAGACTGCTTCGTTGAGCTTTTGTTGTTGATATCGACCCCGATCTTTTGATTCGCTGTGATTGGGTCTTTCTCTAATTTGTTGTTAATTTAGCTCTCTCTAGCTCATGAATTCGGAGTCTTCTTGTGTATAGATTGTTGTAAAGAACAGGGGATAATGGAGATTTGAGTATTCATCTAGGAATAGTCAATAGTCATGCTACTTGAGAGCAGTTTAAGCTCGTAGCAGCAACTAATAGCTTGATTTGGTTCATCAATCTGTGATTTCTTATACCACAAGCTCTGAGATTTTTCATTGATAAATTCATTAATATTGTTTAGTGTTGTGGTTCTCAGAGTGTATAAGCGCTTTTGCTAATGATTGATAGACATTACTGTTAACATTTTTAGTAAGGTCTAATATACTATCTTATTGTGCTGATTGATTCCTTTGTGCAGTTCCCTGTGGGCAGGGTGCATCGTCTGTTGAAGACTAGGTCCACTGCTCATGGAAGGGTTGGAGCGACTGCAGCTGTTTACACAGCAGCGATATTGGAGTATCTGACTGCAGAAGTTTTGGAGCTGGCTGGTAACGCGAGCAAGGATCTGAAGGTGAAACGTATCTCGCCGAGGCACTTGCAGCTTGCGATTCGTGGAGATGAAGAGCTCGATACTCTCATCAAAGGAACTATAGCTGGTGGTGGAGTCATCCCTCACATCCACAAGTCTCTCATCAACAAATCCGCCAAGGAATAGATGTTTAGTTACCGCATATGTCATGTTTCCCTTTTCTTGTTTCTAAGTATTTCGAGAGTCGTGTTTGATAAGACGCTAGAGAGCTCTTTTAGGATCGTTTGCTATTGTTCAATCGGCGTACTTTGTGTTAGAGACGTGAGTCGATTTATCCATCTTTAAACATGTATTCGAATGATTCTCTAAAACCCATTTCTGACTACCTCACTGGCTTGTTTGTATCAAAGTAACAGTTCATCACCGGAGAAGCATGAAAGCAAATTCATTGGTAAAGATTTGTATTTTCACTGAACAGGAATCATATTTACATTTATTCATAATAAAACGACAGGTTGTGTTTGAGAAACGTTGGGCTGATAATATTCCCATGGCCTAATTGAACGCAGTCGCTCCAACTTTGTGCTTCCCAAGTAAGCCTCTTTGTAGCAATTCTCGTTGTAGCGATTCAGGTTGGAGTTTTGATCCCTTTAAGAATTTACTGATGCCTGATTTACTCAGACGAATGAACCACGAAAAGTCACATTCTTGTGTTGAGAGCATTGATATCTTGCAGACGGTGTTTCATCAAACGCTTTCTTTGGCATGGTTTTATGTGGTCTTAGGAGTTTGGTAGTTTAGGTATCAGTCTGCAAATGAAGGAACTCAGAGCAGAAACAAGTGTTGTAGGACACTCCTCATGTGGCAGATGGCCGCAACCAGAGATCTCTACTAGTCTCTGTGCACGCACACAAATACATAGACTTAGATTCAAGATAGTGAAACCAAGTTATGAAAGTCTTGTTTTGAGGATATTAAACTTACAGAATTGTTGAGTTTCGAAGCCAGAGCTTTCGAGGATTTTAAAGGAACAAGAGTATCTTGAGCCCCAGCAACAACTAACATTGGAAGCTCCCCCATGGATTTTAACAGAGCTGATGCATTTTGAGATGAAAGTATCATTTCATATGATAACTTGCTTATCTCATTGAGTGCTTCATCCCAAGCTTCTAAACATAGTGGAGCCTGAAAATGTGTAATCCCACAAGAAAGGCATCAAGTAAAGGTAGCTGCTTAAGTGACATTGTATGGATGGTTATAAGTGAGACTAGTTGTTACTTTGTAGAGCATTGTGACATCAGTGGTTAGCTTGGTGGTGTCACACCATGCACGCCGGTTCACCAATTGGGTTATCTCGGTTCGCAATAAAGGACGGACCAAGTGCTTCTTCCTGAGTGAAGTATGAAGAAGTATCCTAGCAAAAGCAGGAACTACTTCTCTTGATAAGCTAACGTTTATCAAAACCACCCCTTTGATTCTGATCTGTAAGCAACAAGGATATTGTCAGAGGCAGTAACTTACCAAAGCCATAAGCTTCTAATTCTTAAGGATCTGTTTCTTACATTGGGTTTTAAGGTAGATGCTTGTATTCTTTCGGCAGCCTTGAGAGCAAGCAAACCACCATCGTCATGGCCAACAAGTACCACTGAAGAAAATCCCATCTCCGAGCAAAAGGAAAGAAGTAGATCGACCTGTGAATCAATTATGTCAAAAGATATGGGAGATGAGCAAGCTATCACAACTTATACAGAACATATTCAACTGTTACATATTTAAAGAAACCAACCTGGCTTTCGAGGTTGTAAGGGTTTGCTAGATTTCTCTTCTCCCAATCTTTCCTGATAGGCCTAGAGGTCAATCCCCAACCAGGCCGGTCATATGCAACAACTCTGCAACCTAGCTGATGAGACAAACTTCCCATTACATGTCTCCATGAGAAGACTCCTCCTCCAAATCCATGAACTAGAACTATACCAACATCCTCATTCCCCTCCAAATTCTCCCCAGGGTTCATAGAATCCACTTGGTTTATATCATCCTTATTGAAAAGGCTAATGGGTGTGGTTTGGTAACTGGCTAACAGAGGATCATATAACGATGATCTATCGGGTTGAATAGTGTAGCTTCGATGCAAATGACTGCTCTGAGTTTGGGAGATTAAGTTTGACATCTGCTTGTCTAGTACTCTAGGCCTACTCACATTCATTTCCGCTGCAGAACTAACGGATGAAGTATGAGGAAGAATAGACGGTGAAGTACACTGCTTGTAATGGACAGTTAAGCCTTGGATCTTGATGAATAAACTGTCTGCATTTGCAAGCAGTCTTGGTTGCAGCTCCTCTCTATCCAAAGATGTTCCCCTGAAAGAGTTTTGTCTGAATTCACCGCCATAGGTTAAGATTTTGCAGTTTGATCGAGTAAAAGATTGACGATAAGCCTTCTTGTAACCAGAAAAACCAGATTTACATGAAAGAACCTGCAAGACACCATAGAAAAGAGTAAGCTTTAAGTCTCCAAACACAATAATCTCAAGCTAACAAGTGAAAAAAAACAAGAGATTAAGCAGCATTATTACAGCTTCTTGGTCAATCTTGTGGTACATTAGCTTCCTTCTAGCTCCACAGCTCGTTCGATAAGCTACCACAACATGAGCTAGTCCAAAAACCACAGAGGAAAGTAACAAAATTGGCATTCCCCATGAGATCTTGAGGTTATAGACCTTAGCCTCAAGATGAGAATTCACAGTGAAAACACAAGTCTTAACCAAAAGAAGAAGTATCCCTCCAAAGGAAGATAACATCACAGTCTCAAGATAAACACCATAAGCTAATCTTGCGTCTTCACAGAACCAATAGAGACCTGTAAGTTTCATCATCAATGGAAAAAGCTTGAGCCATATATCAAAGCAAGTGTTGGGAGTAGTAATAAAGTGAGAGAATGAGTCCGTACGTACAGGTAATGACGAGAGATCTGAGGAAGGAGATGAGAGGTACATCAACGAGAGAGCTCTTGAAACTGTAATGACGAAGATGCTCTGCAGCGGAGTAGTGGCACGTGAGGCACGTGATGCTAGAGACGATAAGACAAGGAACGACCACATCAGCCACCGTGATAAGAACCGGCAGAGACGAAGCTAACAGAGACGCCATCATTGCTGCGACAAAGAACATCGTCCGTACACATCTCCGTGCTTTCTCCGCCACGATCCACGACTTCCACGCCGCCATTTGTTTTTGTTCTCTCTCAAAACCAAAAATCTCCGGCGGCGGCTAAAGCAACTTCACCACCACCATGTTTTATTTTTATTTTGGTTGCTTTTGGCTTACAAATTCAAACAAAAACGTTAAAGCTTTTAGGGGAATATATGTAAATCAGAATAAAAGTCGTAACGGGTTGATTTATTATTATAAGAAAGCAATTCAAAATTTTGAAACATATATATTTTTGTATATTAAAAAATATTATAGGAATGAGTTGTTATAAGATAAAGTAAAATAAAATGAATAATAAAATGATTAAATGGACAAAAAGAGACAGCAAAGACAAAGAAATGATAAGTGTGTTTGGAAGAAGAGTGGAACAATTACATAGAGAGAAGAGAAGCATGTGAATGTTTGGTTCACATTCGTAATATTATATAATTCTTCCAGCCATTTGTTTCTGTATTTGTTCCCCAAAGGTCAAGCTTTCTATTTAAAAACAAAAACAAAACAAGAAAAGCATTTTCACTAAATATAAAATTATAGAAATAAATCACGTAATAAAAAGCTTTTTATTTATTTTAGTTTTATAGAAATAAGGAAACATCAATTTTTGTAATAAAAGTTACTAATGGTAATCTTCGTCGAAGTCTATATTTTTTTCACTACGAAGTCGAGGCACTGGTCTAAACAATAAATTGTATGAGGCATTGGTCTAGACAATAAATTGTATGATTGGTATCGGCAAACGATAAGTGGTTTTTTTTACTGACTATTCAGACCAGATAAAAATGGTATTTTAGCTTCACCGAAATAAAGATTGACAAAAAAGAGTTTTCATTTTTTTTTATCTTTATTTTTTTTATGTGCAAATGTTAGAGCAGATCTTCTAGCACGAATTATTTGTACCAAGCCATATCATGTTATTTAGGTAAACAACGGGTTCATCATAATTGAGTTAATCTATGGGTGAATTAAATTTTTATACTCAGTTGACTGAAAAATTAAGAATATAGCATTGATAAGTGTATAATTAGTTCTCTCTCATCAACTTGTATAAGTGGACAAAAATATCCTTTCGCATCTAACAAATTATTTAGCGAGATAATGATATAAGTATCGACAATACTGTTTATCAAATACATAAGTAAAATTATGTTATAAGTTAGATGAATAACTATTGAATTACCATGATAACAATATATATATATACGTATAAGTTTATAAATATATCGTGTTAAATTGTTTTGTATCGCGATAATTTATGATTTGTGTGATAAGTTTATATTTACCGTGTTAAATCTAAATCCTAACCACTATTTTATCAACCCAAACCGATATATAATTTCGTTTTAATTGTAAAATCTAAACCCTAATCACTATTTTATCAACCCAAACCGATATATAATTCGTTTTAATTGTAAAATCTAAACCCTAACCACTCCTTTATAAACCCAAACCGACATATAATTTTGTTTTAATTGTAAAATCTAAACTCTAACCACTATTTTATCAATCCAAACCGATATATAATTTTGTTTT
>NW_006238923.1:18405358-18448633 GCF_000375325.1 Capsella rubella
TTCTTTTTAATTGTAAAATCTAAACCCTAACCACTATTTTATCAACCCAAACCGATATATAATTTCGTTTTAATTGTAAAATCTAAACTCTAACCACTCCTTTATAAACCCAAACCGACATATAATTTTGTTTTAATTGTAAAATCTAAACCCTAAGCCCTATTTATAAACCCAAACCGATATATAGTTTTGTTTTAATTATAAAATCTAAACATCAAAAATATATTTAACCATGTTTATTAAAAATATACATATTTTGTTTCCTTATTAAAGATAATTTATTTGTTAAGATAATATATTATTTTTTAAATGTATAATTATATTAATCGCGCTAACTCAGTTATCAGCTAACTTATGATTATAGGGTTAAAATTGTCCAGAAAAAGCAAAACTAATTATGGAATTATCTTTAACATATAATGAATAAAACTTTTATTTAGGTAAATACAATGCAATTTCCCTTAATCTATTAAAGTTTGTTAAAAAAAAAAAGAGAGAGTAAGACACACAAAAAAGGTTATAAAAAAGCTAGAAAGTAGAAACTATGGCTGTGTACAGGTAATTAGGATGGCAATAATTATGAAAGCAATGATCTGGCAGAACAAATCAAGATATTGTTTTATGACTAGATGATTATTGATTACATTCAAGAATCTTTCAAAAATATCAAAAAGAAAAAAAAGTTAAACGAAAAAACTTATTATGAAAAACATAATATAGTGATAGAATAATATAAGTCAAAAATTTAATAATTGGGTGTCCCATGCATGTTACTGCATAAACAATGAGAATAAAAATGGTACAATACGATACGAGGATACTATAATATTAGATAAGTTATCCCTTCTCGTATCAAATTAAATTATAAATCTTTCTATCAATCATCATGATTTTGTGTGTTCCTCTTTGATTGTTCTGAAGCTTCTGCTGCAGTCACTAAAACACTTTTAAATTCCCAAAATTATTGAAAGTATAATAATAGAAACTATAATGTAAAGTTAGTAAGGGATAGGGGATATGCATTTGGTCACAAAATCATGAATATATTCATTTTGGTCTAAGAAGAGACGCATCGATGAACGGGCCGATGATTTCGACAATATAAGGCCCAATAGTCTTTTCAAACAATGCCCGTTTCTTTTAACCAGATTGGTACCGGATTAAACCGGACGGACGGTTTATGATCCAAGGGGTAGGTAGGGAGCGAACCGAACCGGGGGTTGGTGAACCGAATCGGAAAGGTTTGGATCATTTTCACCAACTCTCTCACACACCAACTCTGACCGACCCTACCAATCCCTACCACTGCGGTTGGTGAAGCATGGGAATACGTCCTAATCATTTTATCTATCTATCTTGGTTAACTAAACCACATCCTACTTTTTCTTACTTCTTCGAATATATCATTTGCGAAAATGAAGAACAAACATTTATTTGTGTAATAAAATTATTTTAAATTGATTCAGTAAAAAAAATCAATAACATTTTTTTTTGGTAAGGAAAAAAATCAATAACATTGTGAAATGAATAAATTTATTTGTAGTAGCTAGTATAAATTTATTCAATTAAAAAAACCCAAATAATATTGAGAAATGAAGACAACAAAAAAAAAAAGAACAATAATTGATTTGCTATAACTAAAACAAATTCATACATGATTTTTTTTTTTTTGGATGAATTCGTAGAATGTCTAAAAAGGGATTTTCGATAAACACTAGTGTAAATGTCTAAAATAAAAATTATAAATTTACATATTTATTAAGACATAGATATGTATATATTTTCATCCGTATATACATGTTTTTTGAGAAATATATCTTCCCTTGTTTATATAAATCCTATTATGGTCATACTATACTGTATATATATTTTTAATTAATAGTTGCCTTCAAATGGTTTTGGCTGTCGTAACGGCTAATGTTTAGAACAAATATTACATACCTTATAACTTGATCACTGATATTATACTATTTTAGAGAAGTTTTACCATATATACTTTACCCCAAAAGAAAAAATCACCTTTTACAAAAAGAATATGTATAAATTATATTTTCTTTAAGTTAATTTGGATTAATAGGCTGTATATATATAAAGTACAAAACTCATTAGTGGTAGTAGCTCAACCCCACAAAACCAAACCTAAAGAAAAAAAAAAAAAGAACGATAAAAACGATGAATTCAGCTCCGGCGACGCCACCGCCGTTGAACTATTGGGGAGACATGCCGGAGGAAGAGTTCTACACTTCACAAGGGGTACGTAACACCAAATCTTACTTCGAAACACCCAACGGGAAGCTCTTCACACAGAGCTTTTTACCGTTAGATGGTGAGATCAAAGGGACTGTGTATATGTCTCACGGCTACGGATCCGACACGGGCTGGATGTTCCAGAAGATATGCATGCGTTACTGTTCTTGGGGTTACGCTGTTTTCGCCGCTGATATTCTCGGCCACGGCCGTTCTGATGGCATCCGCGGCTACTTGGGTTTGTTCTCTTACACAACTCTGTTTTGAAATCTTTGTGATGATCAATTTGGTTTTGGTGGTATTAATAAAGTATTGTGTTTTGTTTTGGTGGTTGTTTAGGTGATATGGAGAAAGTTGCAGCAGCATCATTGGCTTTCTTTAAGCATGTTCGTTGTAGTGATCCGTATAAAGATCTTCCGGCTTTTCTCTTTGGTGAGTCTATGGGAGGTCTTGTGACAATTCTCATGTATTTTCAGTCGGAGGCTGATACTTGGACCGGTTTGATCTTTTCGGCTCCTCTATTTGTTATGCCTGAGGATATGAAACCAAGCAAGCCTCACCTCTTCGCATACGGTCTCTTATTTGGGTTGGCTGATACGTGGGCCGCAATGCCCAATAAGAAAATGGTTGGCATGTCTGTCAAGGACCCTGAAAAGCTCAAGATCATCGCATCTAACCCACGAAGGTACTGTAAATTTACTTCTTGGAAGGAAACGTTTACGATATCATTAGCTTGACAGTTAATGTTTTGGTTTGGCAGATACACAGGGGCGCCTAGAGTGGGAACAATGAGAGAGTTACTTAGGAAGACCGAGTACGTTCAGGAGAATTTCGAGAGAGTGACTATTCCGGTGTTTACGGCGCACGGGACATCTGATGGTGTAACATGTCCATCATCGTCCAAGCTACTATATGAAAAGGCATCAAGCGCTGATAAAACATTAAAGTTGTATGAAGGAATGTACCATTCGCTGATTCAAGGAGAGACCGACGAGAATGCTGAGATTGTGTTGAAAGATATGAGAGAATGGATTGATGAAAGGGTTAAGAGGTATGGAACTAAAACTGCTTGAACAAAACCGACAACTATATATTGTGTTACAAGAACATGATCGAAGAGGAACATGTATATTGATGTTATGATCGTTGATATGACTTGTTTGTTGTAATCCAAGAGCATGATTTTTTGTGATGTAATAACAAAAAATCTTATCTATCATTTACTAAATGTTGGATTTAGCCTAGTTATGTTTAATGAGCATGAACACAGAACGTATAAATGACTAAATGTCAGGTAAATTGCTGTGTTATATACAATAACTAATGTCGAAAGAATTTCATCATCACTTCCACATGTTCCCCCGAAAGTTTTATTAATGTCAAAAAAGAAAATGTGAATGGAGGATCAGATGAAAAAGTAAATTTACTACTAATAGAAGGCCTCTCTATCTCAATGTGTCGCCACCATCATCAGACTCTAGGTGCAAGATGCTCTTCTCTTTGTAATCTCTCCCACATTACACACCGTTTGAGAAAATTTTCAACTAAACGACTAGGCGACTAGTTATGAGTTCTCAAATTAAGATCATCGCATCTAACCCGCGTAAGCTACACTATAAAACTTCTCGGAAGCAAACACTAAACAGTTACGAAATTAGACCACCATTATCAATGGCCACTAAAGATGGCTCTTAAGCAAGAGCCATTGATTTTTGTATGTAAATTAAAAACAAAAAATTAATGGGTTTTTTTTTGTCATCTGGTAGTATTAATAAAACTCAAAAGATATATTGTGAAATATAACTTAAGCCAGCGAAAACGAAAAATATCCCCGGAATCTAAAGCTCAAATAAGGAAAACAAAGTCGATAAACGATTAGAAATCCCAAAAACATAAAGCGAAAACAAAAGATAGCAACACAAAGCAGAACCCAAAAAAAACGAACCCGTAATCAAAAGACAAAGACAACTAGACTTAACTATAAGAGAACACATTAGTCTTAAGAAACAAGAAGAAATCTTCTACTGAAACCCCTGAAAAAAAGGTTTATCAAGGATGCCTACAGCCAATCTAAAAATAACATCAACCACGCCCAAAAATAACATCAACCACGTCCTATCAATGGTTTTTATTAAAAGTGGTTATTATTTAATTTTTAAAATAATAGCTATTTTAGTGTTATTTATGATAACTCCCCTATATTTTTGTTAGCATATTAAATACGGGAAAATGGTCATTTAAATACTGAACTAACATGTTTTTGCCAAAACAAATATGAACTCTTTAATAAGCCAAAAAACACACGTACTCGCGTTGACATAGCCACTTAATATATATAAAAGTCAACAAAAAATTGCCATCTAATAAACGTTAATAGACTGTTAGTGTGGAAACGATGTCGTTCTAAAGAGAAGAGAAATTGACCTTTAAACACACTCTCCCCTTCTCATTCTAAAGCCCTAATTACAAGGATGAAGAAGCTAACACCACGTCGACAAAACGAACGAGATGGTGAAAGTGAAGTAGAAAAAGATGTGTTTGAGGCGATTCCTGAAAATGATTGTCTCGTTGTTGAAGATGATGCCGATGATGAGCGTGAATATGACGTTGAAGACGCACAAGAGGAAGATTTGGTACTTGTGGATGAAACTGCAAGTGCAACCCAACTTCTAGAAAACCACTTCGGGGATATTGTGAATATTGACGTAGAGAGTGATGACAGTGGAGACGACATTTGGAACGACGATAAGATACCAGATCCGTTGACGTCAGACGAAGAGGAAGATGAAGAGAGAAGGCAATCTCGTGCAAATCAAGAATCAGAGGAAGAAATTCTAGCATTGGGTAAGACGTTTGGCTGTGCTTCTGATTTTAAGCGGGCACTACTCCAATATTCTCTGAAAACCCGATACGATATTAAGCTCTACATGTCATCACAGAAGAAGCTTGGTGCGATTTGCTCTGACACAGAGTATGATTGCAAGTGGAGAGTTTATTGCTCCTATGAGAAGAGAAAACACAAGATGCAGATTAAGGTTTATGAAAATAAACACATATGTGTAAGGTCTGGTTATTCGAAAATGCTAAAGAGTTCAACAATTGCCGAGTTATTTGAGGAGAGGTTGAGATTGAATCCAAAGTTTACGGCTAAGGAAATGGCTCTTGAGATAAAAAGAGAGTACAACTTGATAGTTACTGACGAACAATGTCGAAAAGCGAAGACCAAACTGATGAGGGAAAGAAGAGCTAGCCATGAAAAACATTTTGCAAGAATTTGGGATTACGAAACCGAGATTCACAAGACAAATAAAGGCACCATCATGGAGATTCAGACTATTCCAGGGCCAAGAACAGGAAGCAAGCAAATGTTTGATCGTATTTATGTTTGCTTTGAAGCACAACGATCTGCTTGGAAGTCAAAATGTAGACCTATCATAGGTCTAGATGGTGCATTTCTGAAGTGGGATATCAAAGGACAGTTGTTAGCTGCAGTAGGAAGAGATGCAGACAACAGAATTGTTCCCATCGCATGGGTTGTTGTGGAGATAGAGAATGATGTGAATTGGGATTGGTTTGTAAATCATCTCAAAAGAGACTTAGGACTTGGTGAGGGAAGAGACTACACTTTCATATCTGATAAGCAAAAGGTAATATGACCGTATCTATTTTAAGGTTTTAGGATGTGAGCTCAGTTTTATGTTTTGATTACTTGTAATGTTTCATTTTCTTTGAAGGGTTTGGTGAAAGCTGTGCATAATCAACTTCCAGAAGCTGAACATAGAATGTGTGCTAGACACATTCTAGGAAATTGGAAGAGAGACAATCATGATATAGAGCTAGAGCGGTTATTCTGGAAAATAGCTAGGAGCTACACCAAAGGAGATTATGCAGATAATTTGGAAGCTTTGAAGAAATACAGTCAAGGAGCTTATGATTCTCTTCTAAAAACCAACCCTCCTGCCTGGTCTCGGGCCTTCTTTAAGGTTGGTTCGTGTTGCAATGATAATTTAAATAATCTGAATGAATCTTTCAATAAGACCATTCGTCAAGCTAGGAAAAAACCCTTACTTGACCTGTTAGAAGATGTTAGAAGACAGTGTATGGTTCGTACTGCTAAGAGGTCGATTATTGCAAATAGGAGAAAGGAAAGGTTCACAAAGAGTGCACATGCTGAGATTGAATCTGCTATAGAGAAGTCTAGAGAATGCATAAGATACATGTCTACGGGTGATAGGCATGAGGTAGAGTTGCACAACTGTTATTATCGTGTGGAAATGAGGCTGAGGACGTGTGGCTGTGGGAAATGGCAGTTGAATGGTATTCCTTGCAATCATGCTGCTTGTGTTATCATTGGCAAAAAAAAGAAGGTTCATGACTATGTTTATGAGTATTTTACAACTCGAAGTTGGCAGCAAACCTATGAGCGTGGTATTGAGCCTGTGGAAGGAATGAAGTTGTGGCCTAGGTTAAATAGATTGCCCGTCTTACCACCACCAAATAGATTAGGCAACCGTGGTAGGCCAAGTAACCACGCTAGGAAAAAAGGAGTTAATGAATCTTCTTCTAACAAGACCAAGATCAAGTTAAGCCGAGAGAAACGTATCGTGACATGCTCAAACTGCAAGGAAGAAGGACACAATAAGTTAGGATGTAAAAACCAGAGTGTTGAGCCTGAAGCTAAAAGACCAAGGGGTCGACCAAGGAAAGAACCGGTTAGTTCACTTTCTTTAAAATCAGTTTTATTTTGAAGTTAGTAATGTTTGTTTAAACTTCCTTTGTTATGTTTTACACAGGAAAGATGATCACAAGTAGAACCTCAAGATGTTTAAACCTTTATGAAGGAAGATTACAACGACAATCACAAGAAACAATTTGTTGCTTTAGACTTTAGTTGCTTTTGGGGAAATGAGTCTGTTATTTTTTACTTCGTAAGACCATTACACAAGTCTCTGTTTTCTTTTGCTTTTGTTGTTTTCTTTTAGTTGCAACAAGTCGCTTTTGTTTTTAATGACATTTCAAGTTTAAACTTTTATGAAGTCTGTATCTCTGTCGATTGCAGGTTTAAAAACCTTTAGAAGGAGAAACCGAGAAAGGAAAAAAAAATGTGAAAGTTCTACATCTTTTAATTTATTGGATGATGTCGTGTTACAAACAAACGCCGTTTAACTTTTATAAGATGGAAAATTATCTTGATTTTTTAATATTTTAAGTGGCTATATCAACGCGAGTACGTGTGTTTTTTGGCTTATTAAGAAGTTCATATTTGTTTTGGCAAAAACACGTAAGTTCAGTATTTAAATGACCATTTTCCCAATTAAATACACAGACTAAATTATAAATTACTCTTTTTAGTAAGTTGTATTTTTTAACTAAAGGTCCCACGCCCCACGGATTTAATATCAAAATAGTGTCGTTATAAAGTATAAAACTCATTTGTAGTAGCTGACTAGCTGTCTCTTATCTTGTCAATTACTTTACCAAACCCCACAAACCAAACCAAAAAAGAAACAGAACAAACATCAAAACGATGCCGTCTGAAGCTCCGGCGACTCCTCTGTCACCACCACCGAACTTTTGGGGAGACATGCCGGAGGAAGAATACTACACTTCACAAGGAGTTCGTAACAGCAAATCGTACTTCGAAACACCAAATGGCAAAATCTTCACTCAGAGCTTTTTACCGTTGGATGGTGAGATCAAAGGGTCGGTGTATATGTCTCACGGTTACGGATCCGACACGAACTGGATGTTCCAGAAGATATGCATGCGTTTCTCTACTTGGGGTTACGCTGTTTTCGCCGCCGATCTTCTTGGTCACGGCCGTTCCGATGGCATCCGCTGCTACATGGGTTCGCTCTATTAACTCTGTTTTGGAATTTTACTTTTCTTCTTTGGGAACTCAAAACTCAAATAATTATAATATGCAAGTCAGAGACTTTAGGAGGAAGAATTGGATTTGTTAATGTTTAGACAAAAACAGAGAGATTACTCTGTTTAGTGTTGCTCAAGATATTTATATGGACCTTTGGTGATTAAAGATTGGATCTTTCTTTAGGTGATATGGAGAAAGTTGCAGCTACATCATTGGCTTTCTTCAAGCATGTTCGTGGCAGTGATCCGTATAAGAATCTTCCGGCTTTTCTCTTTGGTGAGTCGATGGGAGGTCTTCTGACGCTTCTCATGTATTTTCAATCCGAACCTGATACTTGGACCGGATTGATCTTTTCGGCTCCTCTCTTTGTTATCCCGGAGGATATGAAACCAAGCAAGACTCACCTTTTTGCTTACGGTCTCCTCTTTGGTTTGGCTGATACGTGGGCTGCAATGCCGGATAATAAGATGGTTGGGAAGGCTATTAAGGACCCTGAAAAGCTTAAGATCATCGCATCTAACCCGCAAAGGTACACTATAGAACTTCTTGGAAACAAACAATTTTGAAATTAGTAGTTTTGTGATATGATCAGGGTGTCGTCAAGTAGTCAAAAGTTTGAGACTTGTACATTTTATCACCAAACATCAATGTTTGATCAATTAGAAGTTCTGAATTTTGCTTTGCAGGTACACAGGGAAGCCTAGAGTGGGAACAATGAGAGAGTTACTAAGGAAGACCCAATACGTTCAGGAGAATTTCGGGCGTGTAACTATTCCGGTATTCACGGCGCACGGTACAGCGGATGGAGTAACATGTCCCACATCTTCAAAGCTACTATATGAGAAGGCATCGAGCGCTGATAAAACATTGAAGTTGTATGAAGGGATGTACCATTCGCTAATTCAAGGAGAGCCGGACGAGAATGCTGATATGGTATTGAAAGATATGCGAGAGTGGATCGATGAAAGGGTTAAGCGATATGGATGAAAACCGCTTAAAAAAAGCCTACATTTGTGTTACAGAGAACATGAAAAGAAATGAATACTGAAGTTATGATCCATATCGTTGATTTGATTTGTTTTCTTGTTGTATGTTTGTAAATCCAAGAACAAGACTTTTGTGATGTAGCAACTTATATATCATATGGATGATATAATGATCATGGTAAGCAACATAGAGGTAGCATTTTTTGTTAACTTTTGGCTAGTGGTTTTGTTTTATCAAGCTTTGCTTTGCAAAAATCTATAAACTTTGTAACCTTTTTATCCGGTGAAGGAATGAAAACAAAGTCTGTTTTGTCCACACAAAAAAAATGATCACACGGGACCAGACAGTATTGAATTATGTGTAGGCTTCATCTTCAAAAGAGATGATGTTTAAGTTTCTTTTCTTCTGTTTTTATCCACACGTACATTATTGTCCTAGAGAATATACAAGACACGTCCACGTTCCCTACCTTTGTATGATATTATTTTTGGCATTTTTTGAGGAGGGAAAGATTTTGTCTTTCTCTTTATCTCTATCTTCTCCTCAGCCTCTCAATCTTGTCCAACGGTAGGATTATGTCACGAACCAGCCGTTTTGGCCCATCTCATATCTTTTAGGCATGTAAATTATCTCAATGTTTCCATGTTTTTATGAATTTTTAAGTCTTGTACATGTTCTTCCTCCCTTCAACTTGAATCATATTGTGGCGCTCATACAATGTTTTGAATTCTTGGTTTACGTTTTAACAAAGATTTTTACGTTTTCATAATGCATAAAGTCGTTAATCTACAAAAAACTACTTTTTGATTTAAAGACATTTTTGTAAGTAAATATTTTATTAAGTTCAAATGTTTAAGCTATTTTATCATTTAATTTGGCTATTCAAAACTGATAATGTGTCACCACCAAGGCACCAAAGGGTTTAGCGACAATTCAGTTTAGTCTACTAGTTTTGTAAATTAGGTAGAGCGAAACTTTAGTTTTATATGATGGCTTCAACCACCAATATTGTTGAAGTTATTACATGAAAATTAAAGCCACTGAGCTAGCGCTGATCTTACAACACATAGAGAATGCAGCATCCACTGATTCAAAGAGAGAGCCGCCAGATGAGAACGATTATGTTGTGTTGAGAGATATGAGAGACTGGATAGCTAGATGATAGGGTTAACTAAGAAGAATGGATCCAACTAACCTAAATCCGCATCAAACCTACATAAACCTACGTTTGTGTTAAAAGAATATGAATAGATCAATAGACCATGTATATTGATATTATGATCCATGACTTTGTTTTGTTTTTGTGTTGATCCAAGAACAATTTTTACGTAACAACTTACATATATCAAAGATTACAAAAATCCTATTTGTCATTTACAAGATGAAACAAAATAAAAGGTACAATATTTTTGTTAATTTTGGCTCCGAATCTTGCGAATTGCGATGTATGATATTTAATAACACAAACGACAAGGTCATCGTATAATAGTTGCAATATATATAACCATACAATGTTATGTGGTCTTCAACATAAAAATTTAAAGAATCGAAAGATGTTTTAATCTGTCTTTTGTTTGCTTTTTTTTTCCGACTATATTTATATTTTGTATCCACACGTACGTAACTAATTGTCCTAGAAAAATATTAGGGACACGTCCATGTTCCAACGTTTCTACGTTTTCCTTCTCTAAATTTATATATGTATGTTTGCTAAATATGTATTTTTCTTCGATTTAGTAGTACAGAAGATTTTGTCTTTCTCTTTATCACTATCTTCTTCTCAGCCTCTCAATCATGATGTCCAACGGTAGGATTATATCTTCCCAAACGGCTAAATATAATGGCCCATCTCATATCTTTCACACATGTTAATTATTATCTCAATTCGTGTCGTTTGAATATTTGCCTTAAAACGTAGTGTTAAGTGATGTTTAAGGTTTTGACACACTAAATAATAAAACATATAACTTACCCATTTTCCATAAAAACATCATTAACTAATATAAATTCAACCAATAAGAAAATATGATGTAAAATATAATTGATCAAAACATATTAAATACATTAAATTTTTGCATAGGAAATTGGAAACATCACTTATATTGAAACAAACAAAATTGGCTAAAATATTACTTATAATGAAACATAGGGAGTATAAATTAAAGTTTGTGGCTTATTTACATTATATGGAATAGTTGTATAGTATTTTTTTTTTAATCGATTTCATCATTTTTTTAATATTAGTTGTATAGTATTTTAGAAGTTTTCATGGTTTGAGAAAAATGATTCCGCTATATTTATGCATATGTTTTAAAACTAGCTTATCAATCGAGAAAACTAGCTAATTGACATCTTGTAATTGTTTTTGCATAATTTGTTCAGCTAAAAATGTTTCCATTACCATTACGCTTTTCATGTGACATATTTGTTGAAGTCTACTAGTTTATTTTAAGTTGGTTGAGTAAAGCAACTAAGCAAGACACATAGTTTAGGTTACATAATTCCCAAGACTCAAGTCATTTTAAAGTTTGTGTGTTTTCATGCTTTTATAAAAATTTCCCAACGAAATATCTCAATAATTTTTATTTTGGATTTCCGAAATCTAAGTTGATTGTTTTTATAGGAAATGGCAAGAATTTGTTCTTTCCTTTGGAGTTTTACATTTGAGTCATGATGAGACGATGACGTTTCAATGCAAGACTTTTCAAGAAACAGAGCAAACGTTAACAAAATTGCTTACACACTCTATAAAAACTAAAGTACAACTAACCCCACTTTCACAGACACACACACTAAACAACTTCCACCGTGATAAAACCAAAGACAATGGTGGACAAATCATCTTCGCCGGAATCTGTCACCATCTCCACCAAATCTCCGTCAAACCCCACCGGAAATTTAGATTGTTCTTGGTTTGACGATGGTTGCATTCTTGACATTGATTGTTTCGTTAACACCATCGCCGGAATCAAATCCAAAGGTGTTCGTCCCGATCTCATCGGCTCAATCATCGTTCACTACGCTTCCACGTGGCTCCCTGACCTCTCCGACCACGTCATAGACCCCAATGATCCACAGCCGCAGCCGCAACAGCAATCAGAGAGCTTCTCTGTTACTGCGTTTGTGATGAAGAAACGTTTCTTAGTCGAAACACTAATAGGAATCATCCCACCGGAGAAAGATTCCGTTCCTTGTAATTTCCTCCTCCGTCTTCTCAGAACGGCGAGCATGGTCGGAGCAGATTCAAATTACAAGGCAGAGCTCGAGGCCAAGATTTCATGGCAGCTTGACCAAGCTTCCCTCAAGGAGCTAATGATACCTTCGTTTAGTCACACGTGCGGGACGTTGCTTGATGTTGAGCTCGTGACTCGTTTGGTTAAGAAATTCACCGGATTAGACAACGAAGGAGTCAAATCTGGTGCTTCCCTAGTTAAAGTGGCCAAGCTCGTGGACTCTTACTTAGCCGAAGCCGCTTTAGATAGCGACTTAAGCCTCCCGGAGTTCATTACCCTCGCTGAGGCTCTCCCTAACCATGCTCGTGTATGTGAAGATGGGTTATACCGCGCAATCGACACTTATCTCAAGGTAAATGTTAATTAAATGAGCTTCCGACTCAAAACTAATTGAAAATGAGTATATTGACCAATACCACATTTATATTATTTTGTATCCTCTGTTACTTGGGATGTAAGATTCATAAGAGTAAAAAGGTTGAAATCTAGAAGCCTAATTTGTGTTGGATTTGATTCAAATTAAAATTTGGGTTTTATTGTTTAGGCACATCCTAAAGTGACAAAGCAAGAAAGGAAGAGAGTTTGTGGACTAATAGACAGCAAGAAGCTATCAATGGAGGCATCTCTTCACGCTGCACAGAACGATCGTTTACCAGTTAGAAATATTATTCAAGTTCTATTCTCTGAGCAGACAAAGCTAAGTCATCGCAGTCAGAACATTGACTGGAGTGGCTCATCGTTTAGTGGCGCTAGGAGCAGTCCTAACCCTTATGGTTCACACTACTCAGAGTCTGGTCCTACACGGTGCATGTCCAAACGTGAGATAAATGTTCAGCACGCAGAGATAAGAAGACTGAGAGAGGATATGGCAAAACTGAAAAGCGAGTGTGAAGCAATGCAAACGCAGTTACATAAGCTGATTGAGAAGAAAGGTACTTGTACTAGTAGTAGTCATAAAGGGTTTTTTAGGTGGAAGAAGTTGGGATTCAGGAGCGGTTTAAGCGTTAGCGTTGTGGAAAATACAAATGGTGAGCAAGAGTTTGGTGGTAATGGAGAAGGTGAAGAGTTTGAGTATGTGACTCAAACTCCTGGTAATATGAAGACAAAGCTTGTTAAAGGAAGAACACCTTCTAGGTGGAGAAAATCTATGTCTTGAAAATCAGTCTTTTATCGTCTGTAGTTTTAGTTTCTGTTGTTGTTGTCTTGTTGACTTGTTGAGCATTTTATTCGTGAGCCCTTGTTTCTTAATCTAACACTTCGTACATTTTGTATCGATGGCTTGTGGCTCAAGTTTCTAAGTGGTTTTATCTTCTTGTACATCTAGTTTTTCAATTTTCAGACTCTATGGGCCTCATATTTGGTCCCTATATTACAATTTACTATATTACAATTTCCCAATTCAGTGGCTCTATGGGCCTCATATTTGGGCCCAAAATCATCCCTAACTTATTTGTCGTTGAAATAAACCTATAGTTCTTCAAAATTTATATACGTATGCACGAATCATATTGGAGTTAGCTTATGGTTGTGCTTGGACTTGGAACTGGAAACAATAAAGAGTAGAAAAGTTTAGATAGAGTCAAGGTCAATGGGATTGCACTTAAAACATATCCCGTCGAACACGCCTCCTCCATCTTTAGAAGTCAAGTCAACCACTCACTCAATTAATTTTTTTATATTGAACCAACAACAACAACTAAAAATTGGTGATAACAACCATTTATTTTTATTAGATATTAGAATCACTTATTTATTTAAAATTTTGTTAGGCCCTAATTAGCGTCTAACAAAATTAGTCGGTTTTTTTTCTTCGTATTTTAATATATTATGTAAATATACATTTTAAAGTTATAATGTTAAGTTGTTAACCATATTTTAAAATTTATTTCCTGGATGTTAAGAAGCAAATTTAAATATATTAATGCAGTTAGTTAAAAAAAATATCGATTTTCGTAGAAGAATGTTAAAAAGTTTAAACGGCTGAATATAAATTTGTTTTTTTTTTTTAATTATGAGTTGTGGAACATATAAATTTCCCCTAATCTATGAATGCTTTATTTTTTATTTTTAACAATCTAATGCTTAGATATTAAAAAATAATAATACTCCGAAAGAAAATAATTAAAAGAAAATCCGAAAGAAGACTTTTCTTCTCTGTTCACTGTTGTGCTTAATGGCTTTATAACTTCGAGTGTAATCGTCTCTCTCCACACTCTCGATCTGTGAGTCTTCGTCACCAGTGATGTAACTCTTTCACCAAATCGAATATTACAGACAAACACACAAACCTGTTCTCCTTCTCTTTCGTACCCTAAATCAACTGTGTCCTAAAAAACCAATTGTCGCGACTCGCAAGTTCCTGTCTTTATTTGTTTCTCCAGACCAAGGGGTTCTTCTACTAGTCTTGTCAGTATGAAAACGGTAATAAAGCTTCTTCCTTTGATCTTCCTCGCATTAGGGTTCTTCTTTTCTCTTGTAATTGCTTCCTTCTCTGAGATAGAGTCCGCTCCTGTGTTTGAATCGATCGGAGAGTTCAAAGATGAGTCATCCACCCCTAAAATTAGTTACGATCGGATCAATGAAGTTAAGAGAAAGTGCAAATCTGTGTTATCTTCAGCTTCTGAATTGAAAGTCGAAGAACTCTCTATGGCTCCAAGAAAAGCCAAGAAAAAACTCAGCTTTAGATACGGAGATTGGAGTCAAGACTCGGGTGATTCTCCGATTCTACCGTTTGATTCGACGAACACACCTAGAAACTCGTCATCGAAGCCTATGAATCTTGTATCTTTCTCAGTCACAGATCTAGATCTCCCACATCGAACCAAGAAATACGTTGGCGTCAATGGTGTTCTGCTACTCGCGATCACAATGTTTAATGAATTGCCAAGCTTGAGATCTCACGGGATCCGTGAGTTTGAGTTATGGCCGAGTCATACGCAGCTTAAGATCTCGTTTCAAGGGATTTATTTTGAGAATGGTGATGATGAAAGAGTTTTGTGTATGCTTGGTGAAACAATGTTGCCTTCTCGTGATGAATCTGATTCTTCCTCTGATCCATGGAAATGGGTTAAGGAACATGACACACCTCCTCTGTTACAAGATGATCAGATCTTGCTTCTTCTTCGGTTTCCAAAAAGCTTCACATTGACTAAAAGAGTGATTAAAGGAGAGCTTACGAGTCTAAACCAGAAGCCTAGTCTTAAGTTTTTCGACAAGATCCATCTGTCTTCTCAGCTTGGGAAATCTGTTCGATACGATTTCGTCTCTAATGATTTGGTATCAAAGGCTTGTGATCCATATCCTTATAAAAACGATACCTTTACGAGTTCTGGAAGTGGTATCAATGTCTACAAAGGGAAAGGATTCTGTGATCTTCTACAAAGAGTTGCTAACCGCTCGCCTCTCACAGTTGTACCTAACTGGAAATGCAACGGCACAGATGAGTACTGCAGCAAATTGGGTCCGTTTGCTTCTGATGGAGATATTAAATTAACGGATGGTAGCTTTAAAGATGTCAAGTTGTATATGCAAAATATACATTGCGAGGAAACCGCAGCTCGGTCTGAAACCGATGCTGTTACTAAAGTCTCAGCGGTATTTCGTGCTGTTCACCCGAGTGAGAATCTTTACATTTCAGGTATGAGGTCAGGGTTAACCAATATGACGGTTACAGCTGAAGGGATGTGGAAACCTTCTAGCGGGCAGTTATGTATGGTTGGGTGCAGGCGTGGTCAGGTCGATGGCTGTAACGCTCGTGTCTGTTTGTATATTCCAACTACCTTTTCGATAAGGCAGCGAAGTATACTCGTTGGGACGTTCTCATGCCTAAATACCGAAAAGAATTTGACACCGTCTTTTTTCCCTCTATCGTTTGAGAAGCTTGTGGAGCCTATGGATATGCAGAATTACTTTCAGTCATCGGTTTCGCACCCGTTTTATAGTTACTCGAAGTTAGATGAAGCTGGTGCCATTCTTGAGAGAAACCAAGAGTTCTCATTTGGAACTATAATCAAGAAGTCGGTAATGTGGTTTCCGAAGTTAGAAGATTCTTATGATTTGCTTTCAAGCCTTTCTCTTCTAGCTGAGGACTTGACTTTCCATACCCCTGCATTTACCGACAAGCGGGCCTCGGGAACTAATTTTGGCATGGATGTACTCTCGCTCGGTCCTTTATTCGGGCTTTTCTGGCGTACGACGAATGTTTCTATTGCGGATCAGACAACTACTACACCTTACCGCACAAAAGCTGAATACACTGAGAAACAGCTTCTTCTGAATGTGTCAGCTCAAATCTCACTTACAGGGGAAAATTTTGGTAACTTCTCTGTTCTTTATTTGGAAGGTCTTTACGATGAGCATGTTGGGAGAATGTATCTAGTCGGATGCAGAGATGTGAGAGCTTCGTGGAATATCTTGTTCGAGAGTGCTGATCTTGAAGCTGGGCTGGATTGTTTGATCGACGTGGTGGTTTCTTATCCACCCATCAAATCACGTTGGTTGGCTGATCCAACGGCTAAGGTTTCTATATCCAGCACAAGACCTGAAGATGATCCTCTCTATTTTAAACCGGTGAAGCTCAAAACAACTCCTATCTTTTACAGAAGGCAACGTGAAGACATACTTTCTCGTGCAGGCGTTGAAGGGATCCTCAGGGTTCTCACCCTTACATTCTCCATCGGTTGCATCACGAGCCAGCTTTTGTACGTCAGTAGCAATACCGACTCACTTCCTTTCGTTTCGCTTGTGATGCTAGGAGTTCAAGCTCTCGGGTATAGCTTGCCGTTGATCACTGGAGCTGAGGCTCTCTTTAAAAGAAAAGCAGCTTCAGCAACAACATACGAAACACCTTCATTTGATCTACAGAAGAGTCAATGGTTCAATGTGATTGATTACACTGTGAAGCTCCTCGTGATGGTCTGCTTCCTACTAACTCTAAGGCTTTGTCAGAAAGTGTGGAAGTCTCGTGCCAGATTGCTCACTCGAACACCTCAAGAACCGCATAAAGTCCCAAGTGATCGCTGTGTGCTTCTCATTGCCTTGATATTACACGCAATAGGATACATACTCGCTCTGATTCTACATCCCGCAAGAACAGAGAGATTAGTTTATGGAGGTTATGCACCTGCTGCTTCAAATTGGTGGCAAACCAAAACAGAGGAGTATATTGGTTTGGTTCAAGATTTCTTCTTGCTCCCTCAGGTGATTGCTAATGCTATGTGGCAGATTGATACCCAGCAGTCACTAAGGAAGCTATATTACTTCGGAATCACTCTTGTCAGACTTTTCCCGCACGCCTATGACTACATCGTTGGATCTGTTCCTGATCCTTACTTCATCGGAGAAGAACACGAGTTTGTTAATCCGAATTTCGACTTCTTCTCTAAGTTTGGGGATATCGCGATACCTGTTACCGCTATTCTTCTTGCTGTCATTGTGTTTGTTCAGCAGAGATGGGACTATGACAAGCTTTCCCAAGCTTTAAGCGTTGGACGGTTTAGGATTCTCCCTTCTCGTTCTGTTAAATATGAGAGAGTAATGTCCGAATCCGAAATGGTTTCTAGAGTCCGTGTCAATGGAAATCACAGTGATGAAGAATGATTTTTTCTAGATTTTGTGTATTAGTTGATGTATGATTACAACACACCGAGAAATGGATGTGTCCTTCTTGTGACCTACCGTGCAAGTATATATGTTTTCTAGAGCAAGGTTACACTTATTTCTTTCTCATTTAAGATTATTACATTTCACAATATGAAACTGTAGATAGTGGATACACACATACATAACAGAAGCGATTCAAATACCACAGTAGGCTTTGATGGGACACTCTGATTTGTAACCTGTGTCTGTACGGTAGAAACTAAGAAGACCGAGATGATCAAATGGCTTATACATGAGAGGATGTTGATGATCAATAAGCTCTTCTGGTACTTGAAGAGTGCCATTGTTGAATGCAAACATCGCAAGAGAGTATCTGTCTGTTTTACCGCTCACTAGAACTTGGTGTCGTGGAGACCAAACCCTATCGTTGCTCCATGCCTAAAGGTATATACATTACACTTAAATTAGTTCAATTTATGCTTGTATGAATTAACCGATTGTAATACTGTATTATAACCTAACTTTTACCCTAAGTGCATCGCCTGCGAACACCATGAAGAGTGAAGGTGATGATAGATTGATATTGACTCGCTCTCCTTCTCTAGTTTCCAATTCAAGCCCATTGACTTGGTCCTGGTGAAGTATTGTTGTGAAGCTCTTGTCTGTATGTGTAACAAATCCTAAAGTAGGTTTTTCATTGTTTGGTGCACAATTCTTCAGCACGCGGAGAAGGTAAGTGGTTGATTCGATATATGGATCGTAGTACTTCTCGACATTATAGCTCTCGAAAACCATCTGAACCACCATTTGATCAAGCTTGGCTGCAAACTCCGCATACTTATGCAAACATTCACTAACACAAACAAAGCAAAGTTGAAAGTTTAGATATCAGAAAACAATAGGTGAGGATTCTAAAATGGACCGGCTCCTTTATTGCATACCTAAAATGTTCATTTCCTTGCGGCCACATCAAACCTGTGAAGCTTCTGGTTTCTTTTAAAGAAGTGGCATTGTCAATGCCAAGACTTTCATGAAGAGGAAGAGCTGGAATCTGACCAACGTAGCCGCTCAAGGGCTTATCGTATTTGTTCTTCATTTTGGTCTGAGTCGGAAGATCAAACAAGTCGACCAAAGAACCAAACACTTGATCAAGAAGATCTAGCGGAGTCTTGTTTTGAAGATCTATGATGAAACATCCATATTCTTCAAGTGCTTGTCTGATGTTCTTACTTGTTGTTTCCCAATATTGTGTGCCTTGTTTCAAATCTTCTCTTGAGAAATCTAAGGTGGGAATTTTACAAGACATTTTGTTTGCTAATTTTGTATTTTCAAGATTTTGATGGGCTTTTTGTTGGATCATATCTTATGTTTATATATAATCTCATACTATTGTGGATGGAAATATTCTCTGAGATAAAAATGGATTTTAGGTGATCATTAGAAGACAAATCTTGAAGGTATCTTTACTTCTTAGGTTTCAATTATTCGTTTTAGAATGAAAACAAAATATTTGTATAGTAATATTACTACTAGTCATCAGTTCTATGGACCACACCACACTATACATTTTCAATACTAGTCATTGAAACTTTTGGACCACAATATAAACTATGTTATCGAATAAGGAGACTGCATTTTCGATTTGAGTTTCTCTAATACATGCTAAGAAAGAAAAAAAAAAAACGTAATATACAATTGAATATGGTTTTGGTTCTTAATCATACTTTAGCTTCTCAAAGAAAGATTACCATTCTATATTGATATTGTTATATATAACTTTTTTTTTGGTTTATTTTATATTAGATCTGAACGCCTTATAAATTTACAATATAAAACCCAGATGTCAAACAAAAAGTATACAATAAATAAACTCATTACTGATGACTGATGTCAAACAAAAAATTTTATAAACTCATTTATATATGTAACAAATTCTCTATAAATAACAAGTGATTTTAACAAACACAAGAAAGGTCAAACGAAAAATAAAGTATCCAAATATGGAATCAATCTTGAAGACTACTAGTAAGGTTCCCATTCTTGATTTCACGAGCCAGCAAGACTTGAAGCCAAACACGTCTGCGTGGCGTTCCATTTCCAGAGAGGCTTGTGAAGCTTTGGAGGAATACGGCTGTTTCGTGGCGGTTTACGATGGAGTAACGCAGAAACTAGAAGATAACGTCTTTGCCGCTGCTAAGGATCTGTTCCATCTCCCAACCGAGACTAAGATGAAGAACGTAAACGAGAAGCCTTACCACGGCTACGTTGGTCAAATGCCTATAATCCCTCTTCACGAAGGCCTTGGAATTGATTATGTTACCAACAAAGAAGATGCTCAGAGATTCACTAATCTCATGTGGCCTCAAGGAAACGATCAGTTTTGGTATGTCTCAACTCGATTTTATATTTAGTTTTTACGTCAAATGAGAAGCCAAATACTTTTACAACTTCATGAAACCCAAAAAAAAAGAAACAAAAAAACTTAAACCACTTTATGTTACGAATTTTACATTTGCAATAAGTTAGCACGGAACCTAAAGTAATATAATAAGAGATATGTACCAATGAACTTATCGCCAATTAGTTTTGAGTTAAAAACCATATTTCGCACACTTTAAGCCTTTTTCCATTCAAATTTTGACATTCTCTCATTTGGATAGATCAAACTAGCTTAAAGTTTTAGATAGATTGATATACTTTAGGTTCCTATATGGTTTGGGTCGGAAAATGCATTGGGTTCATGTTGACTGTTTTCCCCTTTAACTTTTTAGTTATCATTTGCTTGATTATACTATTGCAGCAAAACTATACATAGTTTCTCAAACGCAGTTGCGGAACTAGACAAGCTAGTGGTGAGGATGATATTCGAGAACTACGGTGTTGAGAAACACTACGAATCGCACGTCGGATCAAAGACTTACCTACTCAAGTTCCTCATGTATTTGGCTCCACCAGAGTCTATCTCAATGCCAGCTTTTCCTCAGCACACAGACAAGACCTTCTTAACGATACTTCACCAAAACGATGTAAATGGTTTAGAGGTGAAATCAAAAGACGGTGAATGGATCTCCCTTCAACTCCCACTCAAGTCATACGTCGTCATGGCCGGTGACATCTCTATGGTAACTCAAATGAAATATATATCATTTAGGTTTCGTTTTTTTTTTAATGAATTTTCATTACATTTAACATAAGTAAAATTTATTTGTTAACCGTACAAATAAAACAGTATTTAACCACTTTTTCTATATATTGCAAAAAAACGTTTTTCTATACAAACGTAAACTCATAAAACTGCTTGCATGCGGTTAAATAGTTAAGGCCTTGGTTAAACAAATGGTTTTGAATTAGAAATCCATTAACTTTTACCTGAATTTTTATTTATCTATTTATGATGTAAAGCTTTCCATGGATGTATATATGGCTAGGGTTGGAGCAATGACAGGATACGTTCTTGTGTACATAGAGTGACAATGGAAGGAGACAAGGTGAGGTACAGTATTGGTCTTTTCTCGTTCCTTACGGGATTGGTTTCGATCCCTGAGGAGCTTGTGGATGACGAACATCCTCTTATGTATAAGCCATTCGACAACATCGCTCTCATAAACTTCTTTGCAACCAAAGAAGGCCGTGAAACGAATTCCACTCTCAAAGCATATTGTGGTGTCTAAAAAGCATATGTGTAATGTAATGATCAAAGTGATATAGATCTTTTACAATTATGAATGTTATAATCTCATTGATCAAAGTGATAATGTTTTATAATTAATCTGATTGGATCTCTACTTACAAAGTTTCATTTTTTTTAAATTAAGATTTACAGTATTATGGACTTCCAACTCAAAATCAATGGGCAATGAGTATCCATTATATATTTACTTAGACCACCAATACTGGTGACTTTAACTCCCATCACATTTTCCAATATGTGATCTTTCACCACAATTTTTAATAAGGTAAGATAGAAAGTTCAAATCATTGGAAAATGATTTGATCCAATGAAGAAGTTGTATACTACACGGCTACAACAATAAGAGTGTGACATTACTGGTTTTATGAGAGAGTGTGGTCAGTTGTCAATTATCAAAAACCACAAAAATCTATAATGTAATCTAGAAATTAAGATAATATATATTATCTAAAGAGATCAAGCTAATTGATCCAATCAAACCTTTCTAAATTTGTATATAACTACAACACTAAGAGTACGAAATTACGATTTTCCTACATCACAAAGATAGTTGTCAGAAACCATGTAAAATATATGATATGGTCTCGGAATTATGGTTATATCTTTGAAAAATCAAAATCACTAGTGGTCTTCGAAAGCTTATATAAGAACACATAGAGAGACATCTAAAATCAAGACAAGTCTCTTTAAAAGAGAAAATGGTGAGTTTGGAAACCCCTCTTGATCTTCAGCTCCCGGTCATCGATTTTCGAGACCTAAAACCCGGGACTGTCGAATGGGATTCGGTGAGAGGCGATGTCCGGAAAGCTTTAGTAGAGTACGGATGCTTCGAGGCCTTGTTCAATAAAGTCCCTGTCGAACTTCGAAAGGCGGTTTTCAATGCTTCTAATGAGGTTTTCCAACTACCTTTAGAAACCAAACAGAGAGTTGTGTCAAAGGATATGTAGGTCAGATTCCAACGTTACCTTTGTTTGAAGTCATGGGAGTTGATTATGCAGAAAATGCGGATACAGTCAATGCCTTCACTCATAGGCTGTGGCCTCAAGGCAACAGCAGTTTCAGGTTTTTCTCATTTTGGTTTTATAAATTTCGGAGTTTGAAATGTAGATCAAACTCTAAAATTGCTCTGTTTCTGCAGCGAGGCGGTTATGTCATTCGCGGAAAAAGTATCAGAACTGGACTTCATGACACGAAGAATGATAATGGAGAGTTTCGGGCTCGATGAAAGCTACATAAAGAAACATCTGAAGTCGACGAAATGTCTCGTTCGGTTGATGAAATACCAAGGAGTTGAAGAAACAGAGGAGGAGTTAGGGATGGAGCCTCATACAGACAGAAACATGCTCACCATACTATGCCAGAACGATGTCAAAGACGGGATCGAGGTGAAAACTAAAGACGATAAGCATTGGATCAAAGCCAATCCTTCTCAAGATTCTTCATTCATCGTTCTTGGCGGAGCCATGCTACACGTAAGTTTCAAGCCAGACTACTTCTATTAAAGACACACTAGTTTCTGTGATGTTTACAGCGTAAAACATGTTTTCAGGTTCTTTTGAATGGTCGGGTGCTTACCGGTGTTCACCGAGTAATGAGGATGGGAACGAACACGAGATTCTCGGCTGGATTGTTCTCTGTTCCAAAAACAGAGGATTTGATATATGCACCGGAAGAAATGGTTGACGCGGAGCATCCTCGCTTGTATAAGCCAGTTAATTTTGAGGCATACTTCCAATATACCACTGAGGGGACTGGAAGGAGAGATCTATGTGCTCCTAGGACTTACTGTGGCCTTTGATGATATACAAATTAAACGTCTTTCCCCAAATATAATAATAAGAATAAACTTGTTTGACCTGCTTTGTTTAAGTTTCCATGTAAACTCATCTCCATCCAAATTAATAAAGATAAATTTTCATTGGTGAAGGTTAAAGTTTTTGAGATCACATATAATAATGTTTTTTTTTTTTTGTGATATTTGCTTCTCATGTTTGAGTTATATACAAGTTGCAGAGATAGACGGTGTGGGATGTCAAAATAAAAAATAAAAAATTGACGGTGTGGAGTTGATTGTTGAATCCAAATTTTATTTTCCGTAGGACAGCAAAGTATATAGATTTGAGGTAGATTACTCTGTTCTGAACTTCTCATACCTTATTCTACAGTTTCTAAAGAATGACCATTCTTGTTGCTCTGTTTTGAATCCTAACTCTGTTTGTTTCTAACCAGAACTAGTCTTGTTTGCTTGATTTTTTTTTTTTTTGTCGGGAAACTGTTCACGGTTTCTCAAACGTAGTTTCGGAATTGATCCGGCTTTTGGTGGAGGATTACATTCAAGAAGTGCCGTATGAATAAATACTAGTTATGAGTCATCCATTTGTAAAGAATGGGTATTTAAGAGAAAAATCGATGAACTTCCTTAATCTATTACAGTGGATTCTGGAATTTTGAATGTGATGCAACGTTATCTAAAAGCTTATTATGGTTCAGAATGCTAACTGATTTGTTTCTACTCTCTCTATTTGTGTGTTCATGGTTATTAAATAAATCCTATGGCCAACTTGGCACTTAAAGCAAAAATATTCAGATTGTACTTGTAATGTAACCTATGTATTATACTATAGTCTAGAGACTTGTTCAAAACTTCTAACAGACTTCATATATATATTAGGAAAACATGCATGATGCATCCAAGTAAAAGTCGTTATATAATGTACAAAAGTAACAAATGTATAATTAATAAGACCGCCAAGTTAGGGTCTTTTTGTATTAGTTGTACACTTGTACTAGTGTTTCCCGAAAATAAAATTACAATAAGACTTTGAACTTTAAGGTCTTACTAACTAATAATGCTTAAGATGCGACCTTACTAGCCTTCAAAGGCTCATATATGAATACAAAGAAAATAGGTTTTGAGAGACAATAATGATGAGTTTGGAAACCAGTCTTGCTCTTCAGCTCCCGGTCATTGATTTCACGAGCCAAGACCTAAAACCGGGAACTTTCGAGTGGGATTTGGTGAGAGACAATGTCCGAAGAGCTCTAGAAGAGTATGGATGCTTTGAGGCCTTGTTCGATAAAGTCCCTGTCAAACATAGAAAGGCAGTTTTCGATGTCTCTGAAGAGTTTTTCCAACTATCTTTAGAGACGAAAGAGAGAGTTGTTTCAGAGATTAAGTACAAAGGTTACGTGGGTCAGAATCCAACAAATCCTCTCTACGAGGGTGTGGGCATCGAGTTTTCAGACAATACCGAGAAAGTTGATGCTTTTACGCAGAAGCTTTGGCCCAAAGGAAACATCAGCTTCAGGTTTAAGATCTTGACTTATTTATATGTTGTAGTATTGAACAAATCCAACCCTAAAAATGCTCTGTTTTTGCAGCGAGACGGTTCTATCATTCACTGAGCAGGTATCCGAACTAGATTTTGTGACCCGGAGAATGATAATGGAGAGTTTCTGGCTTGAAGAAAAGTACATACAAGAACATCTGAATTCCACAAAATGTCTCATGCGCATGATGAAATACAAAGGAGTTGAAGACACTGGAGAGGAGGAGTTAGGCATGGAGGCTCATACAGACAGAAACATGCTTACAATACTTTGTCAAAACAGTGTAGCAGACGGAATAGAAGTGAAAACAAAAGACGATAAGCATTGGATCAAAGCCAATGCTTCCCAGGATTCTTCATTCATTGTTCTTGGCGGATCTATGCTACATGTAAGTTTAGCTCTCTCAGGATGTAAGCAAGGTTTTAAAATTACCTATGACAATGAAAACAGAGGATTTTTTAAATGTTTTCAGGTACTGCTGAACGGTCGGGTGTTATCACCGGTTCACCGTGTGACGAGGATTGGAACAAACACAAGTTACTCGGCTGGACTTTTTGCTGTTCCCAAAACAGAGGATTTGATATATGCACCAGAAAAGGTGGTTGACGTCGACCATCCTCGTCTCTTTAAACCCGTTGATTTCGAAGGATACTTTCAGTTCACCACTGAGGAATCTGGAAGAAGAGATTCGAAGGCTCTCATGACTTATTGTGGCCTCTGAGGAAGAAACAAGCCAAAATGTGTGTACCAAAAAGGAAACCAATCTACATTCAAAATAAAGAACATATATCTTTTTCTTTATTTGTGTTCGTCTTGATGTTTTTGTTCTTCATTTGTGTGTGCATGTGATGTAATATATGTATATTTTACATTTTCAGAGAAAACAAGACATCTGAAACAAACAAGACATGTTTGATGAGTTTGGAAGCAGGTCATTATCTTTATCTTCGAGTCATTTACTTCCCGAGTCCAAATCAAAGGTCGAACAAATCATCTGTACGAGGATGTAATGTATCTATCTGTATTAAACTATACACTTAATTCTTATAGAACATTATTTTCATGAAATTAAGGGACAAACAAATCTAAACATTAAAAGATTCGATCCTATCAAACTGTTTTGAGATTGTATATTATATCCACAAGAATTTTTTTTAAAAATGTGTGGTCGTCCTATAGTACATACAACAACTTGTCATTACATGAAATTAGATTATCTCTTGATATAACTCACATACATAATTAAGGGGATGTATTGAATCCGATGATTTGAGTTTTAATGAGTTCTTATATGATTTTGATGATTTCAGAGAAGTTGTTGTGAGTTATTGTAAAATCTTTTTAAAACCATGAGAACTGAAACAGAACAAGCTAAAAAGAACAAGTTTGTGAGGCAAGAAATTATAAGTTTAGATACTAATCTTGCTCTTCAGCTCCCGGTCAATGATTTCACAATCCAGGATCTAAATCCAGGAACTATCGAATGAGAGTCGGTGAGCCGTGATATGCGGGAAGCTCTGGAAGAACACGGATGCTTCGAAGCCTTGTTTGATAAAGTCATCGCCGAGCTTCGGAAGGCGGTTTTTGAGGCCTCGGAGGAGCTTTTCCAGCTACCTTTAGAGACAAAACAGAGAATTGTGTCTGATGTAAAGTACAGAGGGAAACCGTTCACGCATTCTCAAACGTAGTTTCAGAATTGAACCGGCTTTAGGTGGAGGATTACATTCAAAAAGTGCGGTATGGATAAATTAGAGTAAACACAGTCATTCACTTATAAGCTAACTGGTTTTTGATAGCTTATAAGTATGCATACGTCTAGTGTAATCTATGCGTATTGTACTAAACACTTGTTCTTATAACACCTCATTTCCATTAAATTAAGACGTACACAAAGGATTGATCTTTTAATGCCACCAATGAAATCCATGTGCACTATCTTTTTTTTTCCTTTATGTTCAATGATTTGATCTTATCGTAATTTCTCTGAACTTTTTATATTATAAAGATAAAGACAATGTACTGTAGTCTTTCTAAGTTTCTATATTAGAGACAAAGCAATGTGTTGTCATGATGTAAGAAACGTGTAGGTGTTGTTTGTTTACTTTTCCCCACTCTCTATAATATAAGGCTAAGTGTAGTGGTCATTAAAAGAAACAGAAGAGGTTTGTGATCACAACAGATGATGAGTTTGGAAACCAAACCAGCTCTTCAGCTCCCGGTCATTGATTTCACAAGCCGAGATCTAAAGCCAGGAACTGTCGAGTGGGAGTCGGTGAGAGGTGATGTGAGGAGAGCTCTGGAAGAATACGGATGCTTCGAAGCCTTGTTCGATAAAGTCACTGTCGAGCTTCGGAAGGCGGTCTTTGAGGCCTCGGAAGACCTTTTCGGGTTACCAATAGAGACAAAACAGAGAATTGTGTCTGATGTTAAGTACAGAGGATATGTTGGTCAGAATCCTACAACTCCTCTGTATGAAGGAGTAGGTATTGACGTTGCAGACAATGAAGAGCAAGTCAAAGCCTTTACTCAGAAGCTCTGGCCTCAAGGCAACATGAGTTTCAGGTTTTAGGATCTTCAAAATTTTGCTTATTTCACTTTGGATCTTTAGAAATAGATGTGAGAATTTGCTCTGTTTCTGCAGTGAGACGGTTCTGTCATTTACCAAGCATGTATCAGAACTGGACTTCAAGATCAGGAGAATGGTTATGGAGAGTTTCGGGATAGACGAAAACTACGTAGACAAACATCTGAAATCGACGAAATGCCTAATGCGGATGATGAAATACAGAGGAGTGGATGAAACAGAGGAGGAGTTAGGCATGGAGGCTCATACAGATAGGAATGTTCTCACCATAGTTTGCCAGAACGATGTAATAGACGGACTAGAAGTGAAAACCAAAGACGGTAGACACTGGATCAAAGCCAATCCTTCTCAAGATTCTTCATTCCTTGTCATTGGTGGAAGTATTCTACATGTAAGACCCCTTCTTTTTTCTGTAGATACTTTGTCAATCAATGATAATATTGATGGTGTTTAACAATGTTTTCAGGTACTGTTGAATGGCCGGGTACAACCCGCGGTTCACCGCGTGGTAAGGATGGGGACGGAAACAAGATACTCGGCTGGACATTTCTCTATGCCAAACACAGAAGAGTTGATATATGCACCGGATGAGATGGTTGATGCAGCGTTTCCTCGCCTCTTTAACCCTTTTGGTTTTGAAGCATACTATAAGTTCACCTGTGAGGGATCTGGAAGGAGAGATCTATCTGCTCTTAAGACTTATTGTAGCCTCTTAAAATAAATAAAAACTTCTTTCTGTTAATGACTCTTGAGTTGTTTCCATGCATCCCAATGGAATAAATCAATGTATCTAATTAGCTTGAGAACAGTCTCTCATCAAATATATGACCTGCAAAAAGAGAAATGCAAAAAGGAAAGAGAAGTAAATGCATGGTAAATAAAATTGACATTAGGGTATATTCAAAGTAAAACAAAATGCGCATAAGAACTTATACAGATGTTCTGTTTACAAAATGCCCCTAGAATAATTGATATCAAGCAAACAAAATTCATAACTATCAAGGCGATATGTTATAATGGCTTACTTGTAATGTGAGTCTAAAGGAATAGTGATGTTTTGTCTTCAATTGCTTCTGGAATAGTTGACTTTAGGATCATAATATCCATTCTCCTCAATACCAATAAATAATGATTAGAGGAATTTTTGACATCTTGCGAAGAGAATTTATTGGAATAAAGATTCCATGAGGTTGATATCAAGACATATAAATAGCCTCTAACATTTCAGTTCAGTAACCTCATCTCCAGCTATCTCTCTTTGTCTCAGTAAATGGGTTCCGAAACTCCTCTTCTTCCTCTTCGTCTTCCTGTCATCGATTTCTCAAACAAAAACCTGAAACCAGGAGAGCCCGAATGGGACTTAACCAGAGCTGATGTCAAGAAAGCTCTACAAGACTATGGCTGTTTTGAGGCCGCTTTCGATGGAATCCCTGTTGAACTACGGAAATCGGTTTTCGGGGCCTTGGAAGAACTTTTCGACTTACCCTTACAGACCAAACTGAGAAATGTGTCCAAGAAACCATTCCATGGATACGTTGGTCAATACCCAATGGTGCCATTGTACGAGAGCATGGGCATTGAAGATGCTGATGTTGCAGAGAAAGTTGACGACTTTACTGGAAAGCTATGGCCTCAAGGCAACAACAGTTTCAGGTCAGCAAACTTTTCTGTCCTTATTTCAATTAGTTTGACATATATTGATCAGTCGTTCTGCTACTACCAGTACAACAATCCATTCATTCTCCGAGAAGTTATCAGAGCTGGACATAACTATCAGAAGAATGATCATGGAGAGCTTCAGACTTGATAAATACATAGATGAACATCTTCACTCAACGAATTACCTCATGCGAGTGATGAAGTACAAAGAACCTGACACAGAGGATACAAAACTGGGGCTAAACGCTCATACTGATAAAAACATTGTCACTATCCTTTACCAAAACCATGTTGAGGGGCTAGAGGTGCAGACCAAAGACAACAACTGGATCAAAGTGAAACCATCACAAGACTCATTCATCGTCATGATCGGAGATTCCCTATATGTAAGCCTTTGTTTATACTTCCATCGAAACAGGAATAATCAATGCTTGATAAAACAAGATCAACACAAATGTTTTAATGTCACAGGGTATGCTGAATGGTAGATTACACTCTCCTTATCACCGTGTCATGATGACGGGAACAGAGACGAGATACTCACTTGGACTGTTTTCCATACCAAAAGCAGGACATATCATAAGTTCACCAGACGAGCTAGTGGATGAAGAGCATCCTCGACTGTTTAAGCCCTTTGACCATGTTGAATTCCTTCAATTCTACTACACAGAAGCTGGACAAAGATCCCAATCTGCTCTCAAAACTTATTGTGGAATCTAAAAATCAACAAAAGCTTTCTCATTTGCTTACTTCTCAATAATGTCTAAGTACCCATTTACATCAATAAGAAGAATCTTACCAAAAAGTATGAAATTTCACCAATTCTAACTAAACAGAAGCTGGACAAAGACCTCACACTCTGCTCTCAAACCTTACTTGGAATCTAAAAAACAACAAAAGCTTTCTCAATTACCCGCTTATCAATATTTTCGAAGTACTCTTTTACAACAATAAGAAGAATTTCACCAAAAAGTATGAAACTTTCAACCAAAGTGTGTGACTTTCGATATGATCTTACAAGAATCAGGAAACATAAAATTACCTCATTGCAATTTACTAATAAAAGACTGAGATCAATTTAGCCATCTCTCTTAGCTCTTCAGGTGAAGGAGGACGAGGAGCTTCTTTGAGATAAACAACGTATGAATGATCGCCCATGAATCTTTTGATGTTGGTGCTGTTGTTGGCGAATGTATACATTAGTACTATCGGAACTGCAACGTATACACCGAACTTGGCGATTTCAAGAATCCCCTTTGATGTTCCTACTGATGACATTTGTAAGAGACTCCAAGATCTCGATGTGATCCAGATAACACACTAGGATGAAGAAGCTTTTAGGGTTATTTGATTTCGAAATTTGGATTTTGTTTTCAGATTGAACATTGATGAGTGGACAAATTATTGGATCAAATTGGTAAGAAACAATGGTTAGGGTACCTTTTGGCTTCGGTCTTTTAATTAGGGATGAGAAAGAAGAATTAATAACCAGGGAAAACCGAAACAATGGTTAGGGTACCTTTTGGCTTCGGTCTTTTGTATTATCCGTATTCGTATCAAAAAATGTATATGTCATTTTATTTTTACTGTTTTAATTTGTTTAATTTGATTACTATTTTCATACTTTATAATTTTTACTATTTCAGAGAAAAAAGGATATGGATATCCTCAGGATAATTAATAGGCTTATCAAAATTTACCATGTAATCAAATTAAACAGATTAAAATAATTAATATTTTCTAAATTTAACAAACTGAAATGAGTCAAGAAATAAAATCTGAATCTAAATCTAAATTTATACTCTGAATCTAAATCTAAATTTTAAAGTTATTAACCCTAACATTATTTATAGTTTTTAATTATAAAATCTAAACTCTAATCTTCTCTTATAAATCCAAACATATATATATATATATTTTCCTAATTGTAAAAACCAAGCTCCAGCCACTATTTTATAAATCCAAACCATTATATAATTTTGTTTTATTATAAAAACTAAACCCTAATCTTATATTTACACCTAAACCGGCATATAGTTTTGTTTAATTATAAAATATAAACCATAACCCCTCTTTTATAAAGTCAACCCGACATATAATTTCATTTAATTATAAAATCTTAACCATTATCTTCAATTATAAACCCAAACCAATATATAATTTTGTTTTAATTGAAAAATTGAAATCCAAATCCTTTTACATAAATTCAAAGCGATATAAAACTTAGTTTAGTTGTAAAATCTAAACTCAAACTCTTATTTATATTTAAACTCATTTAATAAAAATTCTACATATTGCATTTTTTTTCTTTTAAATATAATATTAGGTGCCATACTGTTGTATCATGATCGGTTGATTAAGATTAGAGGAAATCACAATGTTGCTATGACTATATGTTTCTAAATATATTTCATTTCTTTTATCACAGCTGCTAAGAGAAACAAAATGTGGGAAGAGATGGAACCTTAATATGAAGGTACTTCATAATTTTATCAATGATCTCTCCGAATTAAAGAAAGTGTTGAGTTGAAATCTAATTCCACATTTTATGTTGTGTAGAGAAGCACAATGGTATTAGTGAAATCAAAACAGAACAACCTCCATCAAATACAGAGTTCTTATTAATGTGGTGCATTAAGTTGACAACAAATGTCTTCTCTATAAACAGAGGGAAGAATATTAACGAATTGTATTACAGAAAACCAGAGACCTAAAGTTGGCAAAACGAACCAATTAAGATAAATAGAAGAACCTTTATACATTGCAGAGGTCCTAATTATATAGCACTTATTGATGCTTCAATGACCGATCATGAATGTGCCTCTTAAAATAAGCTACAAGCATCCCAAGTTCTTGAAACATCTTTTTTCTGAACTTGAATCCTTTTGGGGATAAACCTATATACTCATGGTGTAGATGGATGCTTCGTATGTAAGACAGTATGAAAGTACCCGGATGCTCATGTGAAACCCCAAAACCATAGACTACCATCTTTGGATTTTTGCCCTTCTCAATCCGGAGGAGATCATCAACTTCCGGTTGCGTCCCGGTTCGGAACTTGCGATGGTTGAGAATGGTCACAAGACGAGCTACCCACGGACCAACGTACCAATCCATCATCCAATCTAGACACTCATATGTTTCCTCCCCAATTCTCAGTGTCTTCCCAATACAAACGTCGTCCTCTTTCATACCTTCAACTATCTCCTTGTGCACGTACACATTATCGTAAATCTTTAATGTCAAAGTCAAATAATTGACTCCTCGAGAGCTAGGATGAACAACGCAATCTCCAAACTGCTTGTCAGACAAGTACTCTGTTGCTTGGTGAGCAGTTATGTTTCGGAAGCTAGGATGAACAATCATTCGAAACTTGAATCGGTCCTTTTCTTTTGGAGCCATCTCTTTCTCAATCTGGACACCCTCTTCGTGGTAATAAGGATCAAGGTTACCATTGTTTCTCATTTCACTTTCTTTGCAGACAAGAAACAGACGGGGAAGATTCTTTTGAGTCGATTTAATCTTGCAAGTAAGGACATCACCTTCAAAAAGTCGGTTTGACAGATCCAAAATATCTTTCCCATCATCTGAGTAGTCTTCTTTCAAAAGCGTCCCAGTTAACCCGCAGTCTACTAAGCATACAGCTTTTCCAGTCCTTACTCTCTTAACAGTGGCCTGCATAATTCTTCCCTCGGTGATTGTTTCACCCGTAATCATAGATAACTCTTCATCTGTACTTGGCTCACTATACTGTCTCCGCCAATCCTTGAAACCACCGCATAACTCTCTTATGATACTACTATAGGTTTCCTTCTTACTCTCCTGTTTCCTGCTCCCCAGATACTCATCAAGGACTAGATTTCTCAAAGACGCTGCCCCATCGTCTCTCACACGCTCTGTCGCATTCACGTTGTAATTGTCACCACCTCTGAGATCATATATATCTTTTGCCAACTCCTGTGCAAGACCATACGATTCAGGATGTATCCTAGTGTCATCCAATAGGTGAAAAGACTGGCTGCTGCTACTAGCAGCAAGCCCACTCCTACGGATACGCAAAAATCCAACTGCATTTACAAAAACTTGTTTCGCAAGCCCATGATTTATCAGGTCCTTGCGGGAAAATACTGAGCCAGCTCTGATAAGAGAGCTCTGCAAGGATGCAGCTTTCCTAAGACCGAGCCCGGAAATGAACTGCAAAGGAGAGAAAAGCCATTCGTGGCTGGAGGCCAAGTTAAGGTCAATTCCAACCTGGTTGGTTATGTCAACCATTACCTGTTCAACCATCCTATACTTCTCGTCTGGGTCAAGAAAGTTCTCCAAAGAATGAAGGTTCCAGGACAAAATCTCCCTACCTTGGCCGCAGAGAGTTGCGACCATTGCCAGTGGATTCTGAAGATAACGCCCAAGAGCAACTGCACGTCTCTCTATCCCTGACTGGTGAGGTAGCTGTTCACCTGAGATTTGAGAGTTTTGATAAATCCGAGGAAGAGATTCGTCCACGTAAACAATGCTTAAATCATATATCCAGTTTGGAACTTCTGTAAAGTCTCCTGCCATCTCGAACATGACCTCAAAAATATTATCCTTCAGACGAGCGCAAGACAGGTTTGCAGCTCCAAGAGCCACGACGCCCGGTTTGTGGTCCTCCATAAATTTTAAGAGACGATCCTTATCCTTCTTGATACATTGCCGGCTATCAGCATTTTTTGGTGGCAGTGAAATGGAATCTGCATAAAGCACATCAAGCAACTCTCCAAATGAGTCCAGCATCACAAATGTGGTTGCTGGATTTCCAGGTCCCCAGCAACATGCCAGAACCCTCGGTGCAGCTTCCTCATTTGTACTGAACTCAGGGTTGTGTTTTGTGTACGGCGCTTCAGACACTTTGTTCCATAAATTATGTCCATACTCTGAAAGCAACTGAACCTTTGCTTTGCTAGTTAGCAAAAGTCTTGCTTCTTTCTCCATTGAAGGTAAAAGAAAACCATCCAGTGCTTCCTCCAGTATCAATTTCCTCTGTTTATCCCAGAGTTGAGCACACTTACTACTAACACCAGCACTTGGAAAGTGTTTACTGCATTCGCTAACAAGGGTATACATGCAATTTTCTGGCAGCTTGAAAGATACCTGAAGAAGGTTATCTTCTTCTGCCTTGTGGATGAGGAGCCATTGTGTACCCTCAAACATGGTCAATGGCTTTCCACGCAACCACTTGACCCCAGCAAGCTGATGGAAAGAATCAATAGCCATATTACCAAGCGGTGTTGGGCTTACCGACACTAGTGCATTCTGCATATAGATTCGACGAACACACTTTTTGATGGATGGCTCACAACTTAACTCAGTTGCAGCCACATGGCGTGCACCCGTAAGAACAGCTTGGGGATGTTCAAACATTGCAGACACATAGTTCAGTGCCATCTCCTCTGGTGATGTTTCCTTTGCAACTTCAGTCTCACCAACAAGTAATTTTTTGAGAGGCCACGCAAGTCCCACTTGCTCAGAGCTATAACCAAACTTGTTTGCAGCTTCCCGCAGGACGGAATTAGAATTAGTGTTATTATGTTGTGCACAAGAAGTATAATCACGAGGAGGAGGAAAATGCAAGCAGAACTTTGAGTCTACATCATCAACTTCTCTCTCCGTTTCAGCGGCTTTGACAGACCTAACAAGTGAGTCTAAGAGAAACTGATTGGCAGACTCTTGCTGGAAAAGTCTTGAATAGTAGAAACCAAGTAAGAAAACTTTCCTTTCCCGAAGAAGGAGCCACTGTCTATCCAAGTCCTGAATCATCCACAAGACCTTATGCCACACTGCCTCAGGTTTGTGGTCTAGATCAAAATCGATTTCCAACAAGCTCCGGCACTGTTCCTTCCGGTACATAGCTATAAAGGGTATCTCTAGTTTCTCCACATGATGTAACACCAAAAAGTTTGCGATGTCATCTATGTTGATCCGATCATGGTCAGATTCTTTAAGTAGAGGTCTAAGTTGAGCATGTATCCAATTGCTTTCTTCCTCAATGCTAATTCCATCTGACTGATGGTCTTTAGAAGAGTGCACTACTCTCTCATGAATATCAGCAAATATCTCATCTGGTCCATGCTTCAGTTTCCTCTTCTTCAAGTTGTTACGGATCTCGAGTGGATCTGACATAAGAAAAATAATACTAAGAAGAAGAAGAAGAAGGAAAAATAAGAAGAAAAAGTGAAAAACTTTGGGAAGTTACAGTCTTACAGACAAAACCAGAGATGTGTGTCTATGTTACCTTTTAGAATATTGTTTGTATTATTCATGGCCATGGGATACATTAGCCCAATCGTATGTGGTTTAGTTTCTGATCTCGCAAAGACGATCCGATGAATACTGCCAAAGATACTGCAATCGTTCAATTCTGGTTTTGCAATATCTCTCTCTGGTGCTTCTTCTTCAGTTCGACGTTTATATATATACTTTATTGGGTTATCTCAAATAATTATCCTCCCCACAGTATTCGCTTTCCTTTTTCCTTTTCACATACAGTTTTTACATGGACGAATATAATCAAAATTTCCAAAAGTCATTTTTTAAAAACTTTTTTTAGAAGAAAAAAAAAACCTATAATCTCCTTACTAATATTGTGAAAGTACATACTTAAAATTTACCTTATTTCTTGTGAAAAATACATTAACTTGCCAGTTACAAATAAATGTTTCAAATAGCAAATTAATAATACTACATCAAATACTAATAATAGTATACAGTATACTAAATAATAATAGCAAATTAAAATTTCAAAATTAATCTCTACAATTTAATAAGATTCTTAAAAAAATACAGTATATACAATTATATATCTAACTTACCTTTTTTATTTCATCCAAAGAGGAAGATTACCTTTTTTATTACTCATCATACTCCACCTCACAATATTATATATCTACAATAAGGATAATGATCACATGATTCACATTTATATGCGCTGCTTACAAGTACAAACTATAATTGTAAACACCAATATCAAGTAGGACTTTCAATAACACACTTTATATTTTTAACAAAAAAAAAGTAGGACTTTCAAAAATACAAATATACTTGATATTGGTATTCAGCAGTGCAGACAAAAATATTACTTAATGATATTTATTTGATGGTGTAGATAAATTAGAATTAACATTATGTATGTACTTTATTTAAAATTACAAAGAATAAAAAATATTTCTTAAACTATACCCAAATCACGAAATTTTGTATATTTTAAAAATATTTTCATAATGAAATTTAGTTTTTTCTTAATTAGTTATTAAGAGTTTGTTTTGCTAAGATCCATATTAGTTATCTACACCATCAAATAAATATCATTTACTTATATGATTAAATTTAGTTTTATTAACCATCAAACAAATAAAAGATTTTTAAAATAAAGATTTATACAACAGTTTTTTTATACAATTTGTTTTTATATAGTTAGGACCTCTGCAATGGATAAAGGTTTTCTGTTTATCTAAATCTTTTTTTTTTTTTTTTTGAAATTTTTTTTTTTTCTCGACTCTGCTGGGGAAAAATTGTTTATCTAAATCTTTATTACCAAAAGTTACTGGTCGGTGCGGTCAAGCCCGGGTTTAACCATTGTTCAGAGCTTTGAGGCTTTGATCATGTATAGTTCATCAATATATTCAATCTTATCACGAGACTTACGAGTTCTTTACATTTTATTTGCAAGACTAAGTAGATATTAAAGAGCAAATGGGAGGGACACATAAAGAGAATAATTAATAATCGAGATGATACATAGAAATCAAACACAGCAACAACACTTGCGTGTCCCGCGGCAGCAACAGCAACAGAACAACCCGTAAAACCTACAATAGATTAAAAATGATCATTAGATCTATCGACATGCATGATGATGATTATAATCAAGAACTTTAAAAAGTAGAAAAGATAAAGCCTTTAATCATATTGGTACAAACGTTGCGTAGAAGCAGCCTTGTTCGTCTTGACGTTTCTTGACATCGCCGTAGTAAGTCATCTCTTGTTGCGAAGGTGCCTTCATATTCTTTTTTTTTTGTTGTTGTTGTTGTTTGTGTGTGTGTCTTGACAATAAGTTTAGGGGTTGGGATTAAATTGGATGTAGCTAGTATTTATATAAACTTCAAATCTGTTACCTGCTTTTGATATGATCATTTAATACGGAAGATATGGCCACATTTATTTTGGACCGACAATGTAGTTAGAATCTCCACCAAAAACTACATGTATATGAATATAGGCTTACATAATGACAAGTCGGAAATAATATGTATATCTTACAATTTTGAAGAAATCAAACGTATATAATTTTATCCACTTTCATATAAAAATTTTACAATTTGAGAAATTACTACAATTTGAAGAATTTAATTCTACTCAAACGGTTTTTAAACTTTGTGGTTGACTAAAGATGATCATGCATCGCCACTAGTATCATATTAATCTCACGACAGACCAAAACCAGTTGCATCTGATCTCTTTACTATCCGGAGCCTCTTGCATGACTCTTTGAACATCCTGCCAACAAAAAAAAAAAAAAAAAAAATCAAATTTGTGAATTGTTGTTAGAGATTAATTTACATTTATTTCGGTAAAGTCGATAATGATATATTGTATAAAAGCAAATTAAAACATAAACTTACTGCCAAGGTACATCTCCGACGAGCATCCAGTCTCTATCCTTGTCTTCGTATATAATTATGTATTCGCACTTCTTCCCCTCATTTGCCACTCCTGCATGATATATGTTAAGTTTCATAAATTTCCAACTATAATATATATGAGTGTTTCCACAGTTCCAATATATATATATATAAACTCTTTTTTTTTTGTTCACTATAATAGAATCCATTACTAGCAATATAAGTTTATAGATCAACGTATCAATCATATACATGGTCATGTAAATAACTATTACGGGAAAACAGAAGACTTGGCCGTGGCTAAAAGATAATTCTCTTAATTAGTAGTATGCTAGTTAAATTGACAAACATATAAGCATTGATCTTTTCAATTTATATACATCTTTTTACTATGTTAAACAAAATTGAATTGTCAACTTAAACGTGAACATCAAAGCACGAATGAATATCCTATCACTACCATTTCCGCTTGGTGTTTGATGTATACATTTATGTTTTACAAAAACGAATCTATCCAAAGTAAATATTAATCTCATTTTATCACAATAAAAAAATTTCAATGGTAAGAAAATCTAGTTCTCTTAAAGTTTCGTAGATAGTTTGGGATTCTGACTTACGTTTTGTTTTTTTTCCATTATGAAATAGTTCACGTACGTAAAAGAGTTGCATTTAATTTGAGAAGAAAAAGATCGATGACATTACTAACCTAGGCCAAGACAGCCGAAGAGATCCTCAAGAACCGTGGCTAGATTATCATAACTGTTGCTCGAACCAAGGTCAACCTTCCTCAAGTACGGCAAACCATCCATGCTCACTTTCACGTACCCTATCGCTTTCGAGGCTAGTTCCTCATTGTTCTTCTTTCTCCTATAAGAACACACCGGTGGCCACCCTACCGCCTGACTCTTCATCACCGGGGAGGAGTTATCCTCGACAGATGACACCACACCATTTTCATCCTCAGTATCTACCGACGATGAGGTCATCATATCCGAGAGAACTCTCTTCTTCTTTTTTGATTCGCTGTAATTATCTCCCGGAAGACCCAACCGTAGCTCTGTGATCTCAAGTCCTAGACCTTCCTTAGCCATTTACTCTTCTTCTTTCTTCTCTTCTTTTGGCTTTGGCTATTTGAAGTTTTGATACTTTTCTCTTCCCAAGCACTTCTCTTGTTGGAATGATAGTATTGTACTACCTTGTGCTTTTATATGTTGTCAAGTTGGTCCACAAGAGCCAATAATATGCTGATACGTGGAAGAGACTAATACTCATATAATTCTTTCTATTAGCCTTGTTGGGGAAGACAAGGTTAGACCAAAGCCAGGTCAACTGAGTATGTGTTGGTCGGTCACATGAGAGACATAAGTTGGGTCCTTGTTGTTCATTTTTGTTTATAAAACAAGTTAAGGTAAGGGAACAAATCTTACGGGTGTTAATATTTTGTTAGGTTTCTTATAGGATTCGCTGACCGTCCGATCATTGGCCATCCTTCCCAAACACTCACATGTGTTTTCCTTAATAATTTACAATTATGTAAGGATATCAATACTATTATTTTTAGCCTATTCTTATTTGGTAATCGATAAAAGTTGCTTTTTAAGAATACGAAGTTGTACATACATGTACATTACCAAACAACATAAATTAGATAATTAGATATCAAAATCAATGAAACAAATGGCGAGAACTGTAATTAGAAGAAAATAATAAGTGATTGGAAAATTCTATGGATTAAGGAAGTTGAGTGAGAAATAACATGTCTATCACTAGTATTTTTCTGGTGTGTGCGTGTTTGGCTACTTTTTGTCTGTCTTCCTACTGAATACTGTTTCGATTTATAATAGTCAGATGAAATACATTGTATTGAGTTCAAAGCTGGTTGGCCACTAAAAAGAGACGAAGAAAAAGAACAATTAGAACCGCTTCTACAATCTTTCTGCAAATAGAAGAATAGTATATCAAAAATTCGTTGGAACTCTTTTTTTTTTATCACGTATGATGTTAATTGTTTCGAACAAATTTCCGGCTACTGTTCTGAGGAAGTTTTTGCGAAATCAGATTGTCGGATTACTGTATTTGTTTCTGATGAATTTTTCGCAAATTTTCGACGAATTTTTCTAAGTAAGTTTTGAAGACTTGAAGTTATTTTGGAAATTGGTCGGAAACTGACTAGAATATGTTATGTTTTCTTGTAATACATGTGCCTATTATTTCTCCCCTTTTGAAAATCTTTTTTATATATGTTTCTTTTTCATGTACAAAATAAAGAATGCAAAAAGATTCCAACTCAAAATCAAAACATTACTGGCTTTTGTAATTGAATGACTACACTACATTCAGCTTTAAACTCATTACTCCGTGACCTAATTTAGTTACAACATACAACAAAAACTAGTCCAAATACCTCTGGCGGCCAGCTTTAATCGTGTTCTCTTTAATTAGTACTGTTATAAACAATATTTTGATCACATTAGAATATATGGCTTTTGCAACATAATATGATATATCCAGCTTATAGATTTAAAAGAAGCTGCGAATCCAAAAATAAATGGAAAAAAAAAAAAAAAACGTGTGAGTTGGCTTCTTGAAGGATGAAGAACAACAAGTTGGTCCATATGGCCATAATATGAGTCGTAACCATCAGGCAAACGCGTTGATTCCACTTCATATCAAACATTTTGTAGTCCCAATTGTGCTAAGTTTCTTTCCTCAATGTTTCCATACATTTATGATTTATGTCTTATTGTCCTATATTGTACTGAACCCCGTATACTTTATGTAATTCGTATCTGCCCAAAATCTTTTGGCTGTATATAGCTTCCCACGTGAATGATCAATAGAGAAGCGCACGATCGACCAAATAAAAATAAGATTACAACTACATATGTTCCTACAGCGCGTAGCTAAATTATGAAACAGCATGAACTTTTTGCACGAATATTAGTTTTAAGGCTCATATATAATATACTAGAAAGTTGCCCACGCGATGCGTGGGTCATATATGAAATATTAATTTGAATTAGAAATTGAAAACTACATTAAGATATGTAGTTTATAAGTAATTGTTAATATAAAACATATTTGTGTACATTATAAACAGTAAAAGTAAATAAAATATATATTTGAAAAATATGAAACCGAATGAGATCAAAACAAAGTGATACAAATTAGCACATACATAATATTGTAGGCAATTGTAAATTGATGTTATTTTTTTGTGTGTACATTGTTAATATTAAAAGTAAACAAAACTCATATTTCACCTAAGATGTATGATTTTTTTAGACATTACTTAGAAAAACTTTTTCAATTTAGAAAATATTTCACCTGAGATATAATTTATAATTATGTAAACACTAAAAAGATAAAACAAAAGCCAAATCAACACGTGAAGATTATTTGAAAAAAAAGAACTTTGATATTTTCATTCTAATTGATTAGAAAAGAAGCTCACATATACGTAGATGAGATCTTTTTTATATATAAGAATTATTGTATGTAGAATTTGTTCAAGAATAAAATTAATATTGAAACCATTTAAGAACAAACATAAAGATTGACATAACTATAAAAGCTAAAGAAATGAATTTATATTAAAAAGGCATCACATGTTTACATCAATATTAACAAAGAAGATGAACGAATATATCTGTCTATTATATGTACATGACAACAATCATGAAATGCTCTTAAGTAATCGAATTTATGTTCGGTCTCTCTAGGAAAATCTAACTTGGGTTAGATATTTATATTGTTATGAAAAGAAAGACTATTATTTAGAACAAATGATTAAATATGATATTAGTGTAGAGTGTAGATTGGATATGATATTAGTGTATAATAACTCATACCTTATTAAATATTATAATTTAATAGGATTTTAGTGAAGTTCATTAATTCATAAAATGTAATAAAAATGTAGTAGGATTTAAATAAAATGTAAAAAGTTATGTAAAATAGATGTTTTAATTATGTTATAGTAAATCATATATACATATATATATAAAATAATCTGTTTTTTTTTTGGCAAAAGAACTTTAGGTATTAAAACTTAGATTCAGAAGTAGATGTCAAGTTATATTTATAGGAAAATAACTTTAGTTATATCTTTTGCTTTACACAAATGAATTTTGGATCCCAATTAATAATTTTACTCATAATAATTTTTTCATAATAATTTTATTTTAATTGTTACCTAATTATATGAATATTTGGAAATAAGATTGACATAAATGTTTAGTTAGAAATAAAAATGAAAATAATTAATAAAAAATAAAGGATAACACGTGTCATCAACAAAGAGCCCCAAATGTCGTAACGTGGTGAAAAGTTAGAAAAAACTTTGTTCAACTGATGAATGAATTAAACTAAATTTAACTTTTATGAACTATATGATTTCAAAAAAATTTAAAGACCAATTTTTTAAAACCAAGTACTTTTTGTTTCTTTTTAAACAGTTAGACCTCAAATTTTAAATAAATTAAATATTATAATAATCTATTCGATCACAAACTAAATATAATTATACATATATTGAAATGAATTACAAAATAATATTTGACATTTTCAAAAAAATAGAAGGAAGTTATTTGTTAAAGGTTTAAATTGAAACTTTTATTTATATAACAATCAAAACTTTTATTTTACATATGTGTTATATCATACTTTCTTCATTCATACTCATAAGTATGAAAACGTATGTATAATAAGGCATTAGACATAAAAATTGAAAAAAGGATGTATAATAAGACATTAGAAATAAAAATTGAAACTATGTTTGATATATATCATACTTTCTAAAATAAATTAAGATTAAATTCTTAGAATGATACTTTTATTGATTTTCAATCCATATAACAACACAAAAATAGAAAAATATTTAAGATACATGAATGTAGTGAAAAATAATGAGAGATAGAGAGAGATTAATTATAAGATGGTAATCTAAAATAGATAATAGAGATGAAATAGTGTCATATAAAACAATGTAAATATATATCATATAGTGTCTAAAATTAAAATTTAGATCAAACTTGTACAATGCAAATTAAATTTGTTTTTCAACTCATACAACAACAAACAACCAACAAAAAGAAACAGAAAACAAAACAAACTCAATTATAGAAGATTTGAGATAAAGTGGAAGAGAAGGAGGGAATGAAAGAATGAGAAAATGAGTATTTATAAGATGAGAAGTGATGAGAGTTACAATTTAGAAGAAAAAATTGTAGGAGTTAATTCTAATTTATTGAGTGTTGACTAAAATTGAGTAGAAAAATATAGTCAATGCAAATTTATATTATTTCAGTTTTTATATTAAAGTATGAGTTAAATGTATATAATTAATTGTGTTTTAATTGAATATAAATATAGATGATCAATTTTTTTTTTTTTATGGCTTGATTAAAATAATT
>NW_006238923.1:18448733-18477256 GCF_000375325.1 Capsella rubella
TTAAGTTTCTTCCATCATTAAAGTGAAAAAAGAACAGAGTATTTTATAATAAAATAAATATGATGGATGAAAATTTAAATAAAATGTAAGAAAATTATGTAAAATAGATTTTTTAATTATGTGATAGTAAATCATATATACATATATATGTGATACATCATATGCAATATGTGATTTTGTTTTAAAACTTTAGTTATATCTTTTGCTTTAGAGAAATGAATTTTGATCCCAATTACTAATTTTACTCATAATAATTTTATTTTAATTTTTACCTAATTATATGGTTATTTGGAATTAAAATTGACATAAATGTTTTAGTTAAAAATAAAAATGAAAATAATTAATTAAAAATAAAGGATGACACATGTCATCAACAGAGAGCGCCAAATGTCTTAACGTGGTGAAAAGTTAGGAAAAACCTTGTTATATTATATAAGATATATATACAGTATATATTTATACTAATTCTGATACAATAATTAATAGTCAACTTAGAATAATAAAGTTTTATGTATATAATGTAATCAGAATCAGCACAATATATATATTTCTGTGCGAAATCATGAAGACAACTATAAAATTCGATATTTGCATGTGTGTCTGTGTGATGGTAATGAAATTAACGACAGTAATCCTAAAATGAGAATGATTCAGTTTTAATAAAAATTTAAAAATGTTATTTTAGTTGGGATTTGTTTAACAGACAGCACTGGAATAAGAACAAAATGATTTTTTTTACAATAGATACTTAAACTATTATTGTGGTTATAACAGTAAATAAAGTCATAACTATTATTGTGGTAATAAAGTCATAACTATTGTCTTATTGATAAGGTACAAGTTAGCTATGATAATAACTTATATATATATATATATAGGCCAAAGCTTTTATAATGTTCAGACTTACTAGTTATCGTGTATATCAAGTCAAAATTTTGAGAATTGTTTTAGCGCGCACCATCTTTTTCTATAAAAACAAAAAAAAATGTTTACGTACGGTTTCTATCGTATACTTTTACATCATCCTCACTAATGTTTAAACAATGTTCGATATATAACCATGAAATTATGATTTTCAAACTTCTAGAAAGCATATAATTAGTTTGGCCGTGGGCAGCATTGATTGTTCTCATTCACAATGACTTCAAAAGAAAAAATCGGAAATGATTCGGAGATCTAACTGATATGAGCTCCGTAACAGTGAAATGCTTTTAGACGATTAGGGCTCTTCCCTTCGTCCCGGCGGCGCAACCTCACGTTCGTCGTTGAGAATCATTCTCTCTTGTTCTTCTGTACTATGGCTTCTCTTCCTCTGGTTCCTCCTCCCTCTGTTCCGCCAGATCTCCTTTTCCTCCATCCGTTTGTTGTGCCAAGTTACCCATCGTCCCCTGTTTTGGGCTCTGGTTCTGTTCCCACTGGTTTAGGTTTGGGTTCTCCCGTGTGTTCTGGTTCTCCGTTGGCTTCCCCCGTCGTTGCTCCGTCAACTGTTAAGGAAGCTCCCTTGTGGGTTTCGAAATTTAAATCGTCCTTTCAACATCTTTCAAAATTGGCTTCTCCGTCGTTTTCCGATGATGGTACTCCTACAGTGAAGGCTCCGGACTCCATCATTTTAAGGTCGTCGCAACAGTGGAAAGGCTATTTAGTTGCACACTTTCATGGTGTTCCTCCAGCTCCGGCAAAGATTTTTTCAGATCTAAACCCGATTTGGGGAAATCAAGGCAGAATTTCGGTTAAGTATCACTCTAAAGGGGTTTGTCTCATCTTTATACCTTGCGAAGTTACAAGGCAATGGGTGCTTGATGTTGGTTTTTGGCAATCTGGTCATTGCTCCTTCTCAGTTACTCTTTGGTCTCCTTCTATTGATCTCTCCCCCATGAAGCTAGTTCACGCACCAATTTGGGTTCTCTTCCGGCATATTCCTCCAGAACTTTGGTCAATTGAGGGCTTCAGTACTATTGCCTCGGGTGTGGGTATTCCTGTTCACTCAGAATCGCCATCGTTAAAACCTTATTCCAATGGTATCATTAAGCTGAAAGTTGTTGTGGAACTTGCAAAGCAGAGGTCTTCTTCGGTAAGGGTGACAGACAAGCTTGGAAATTCTGTCCTTGTCTCAGCAGAATATCCTCGTCTTCCCCCCTTGTGTAGTTTGTGTGGTGAATTTGGGCATTTTCAGCTCCGGTGTCCTGATGCAGTTGCTCCTCCTATTCACCTTGCTCCTCGGGTCGGTCCTGTCTCTTCTTCGGCCATGAAAATTTCACCTCCTCCTCCCGCTACGGTTTCCGCTGTGTCTTCTGTCCCTTCTCCCTTGGGAGTCCCTGTTTGTAGTCTTAATCGGTCTAAAAGTCTACCTTCTTGTCAAGAGGTGGATAATGGGGATAATGAGAGTAGTTGCTCTGGTGAATGGACTCGTGTTGCTCGAAGGTCTAAGCCTCCTCGTCCCGCTTCTGTTAGTCAAGAATCTATTCATCATGTTACTTCCTCCCAGTTTGCAAAGGAGGAAGAGTTAATCAAAGCTGCTCAGCTCGTTCTCCGGAATCGTAACGTCTCCTCTTGTGTTGGTGTTTCCTCCTTAGCCCCAGTTTTATCTCGTAAGAAAGCGCGTAAAAAGCATCGTAATATGCTTTATCAGCTCTCTACCTCTGCTTCTGGTTCTTCTTCACCGCATCCGGCTAATCTTTCAGTTTCATTACCTAGTTCTCCACCAGCAGAACGTTCGCCTTCCTGCGACGTTCCTTTTTTAAGAGCCTAGGCTCTCGGATAGCCCCATTTTTTGACTTCTTATGAAGTGCTTTTGTTGGAATGTTAGGGGCCTTAACGGCGAAACAAGACAATTACTAGTTAATAGGTGGATTACCACCAACCGTCCTTTAATAGGCGGCCTTTTGGAAACTAGAGTGAAGCGAGAAAATTTACCCGGAATCATGTCTCGGTCATTTCCAGATTGGAATTATGAAGCTAATTATTCCTCTGATGAAGATAATGGTCGGATTGTAGTTATGTGGAGGCCTCATCTTTCAGTTGTTACTTATTTCAAATCAGATCAGATGGTTCTTTGTGGAGTTTTCAACCCTTCTTCTAAAGAATCTTTCTCGGTGGCCTTCATTTATGCTCACAACAGCCATCAAGATAGGATCCCCCTATGGAATAAGATTAATGATTTGAACTCCTCCACTCTTTTGCACAGCTCCCCTTGGCTTTTAATAGGAGATTTCAACCAGTTTCTTTCTATGTCAGAAGTTTTTTCTTTATCCCCAAGCAACATTTCTCTTATTGGATTGTCAGATTTTCAAGATTGTTTGACTACCAATGAATTGTTTGATCTTTCTTTTAGAGGTTGTCTTTACACTTGGAGAAATAAAAGCCCGACAAATCCCAAGTGTCGGAAGTTGGATAGAGCCTTAATCAATGAATCATGGCAAAACGTGTTTCCTGATTCTAATGCTTTTTTTGATGCTCCAGGAAGTTCTGACCATTCTCCTTGTCTTGTGACCATTTCAAATTCCTCTTCCAGAAGGAAATCAAGGTTTAACTTCTTTACCTTTTTCACTACTCATCCAGATTATGGGAGGTTAATTCACGATGCTTGGCAAGGTCCTGTGCATGCAGTAATGCCAATGGCAATCTTGTATCAGAAGTTGAGGTTGGCGAAGTTATGTTGTAAGTCATTAAATCAGAGTACTTTCAGTAATACCCAAGCGAGAACAAAGGAGTCTTTTGAGAGATTGGAAGCTATTCAAAGGCAAGTTTTACAGCACCCTTCTCAGGCCTTGTTTTTGGAAGAGCAAACTGCGAGAGCATCTTGGCTTCATTTAGCTGCTGCTGAAGAAAGTTTCTTTCGGCAAAAATCAAGAATTCGTTGTGTCATGGAAGGGGATGCAAATGATGGTTACTTCCATAAATCAGTGAAAGCAAACTTGTCCAGAAACGTCATCCATTTTCTGCATAATGGTTCCAATCAAAGAATTTCAGATCCTTCTCAGATCAGGTCCATGGTTATTAATTTCTACACTAATCTCTTGGGGACTTCAGATTCTTATGTTCTGCCTTATTCTATCTCCCAGCTTCAGAGTATCCAGCCTTATCGCTGTTCTGATTCATCTTCAGATAAGCTTTCTGCTTGCCCCTCTGATGAAGAGATAAGGTCCATAGTTTTTTCTCTTCCAAAGAATAAAGCTCCTGGTCCCGATGGGTTCACAACAGAGTTTTTTACTTCTTCTTGGGATCTAGTGAAGGAAGACTTTCTCAAAGCAATTAAAGATTTCTTCATAAACTTCTCTTTGCCAAGGCAAGTAAATGCTACAGCTATTTCTTTGATCCCAAAAGTGGTTGGTGCAGCTTCCCTCTCAGATTTTCGCCCTATTTCTCTCTGCAATACAATCTACAAATTTATCTCTAGAATCTTAGCTTCTCGTCTTAAGGAAGTGACTTCTGAAATAGTTCAAAGGAACCAAGTTGGATTCATTAAAGGAAGATTACTTTGTGAGAATGTTTTATTAGCTTCTGAACTGGTAACAGATTTCCATAAGCCTGGTCCTTGTACTAGAGGCTGCTTGCAAATCGATATATCGAAAGCTTATGATAGTGTGAATTGGGTTTTTCTTCTGAACATTCTAGAAGCTCTTCATTTTCCAGATGTTTTCATAGCCTGGATCAGATTGTGCATAACTTCCCCATTTTACTCAGTTGTACTTAATGGAGAATTGGTGGGGTTCTTCAAAGGGAAAAAAGGGTTACGTCAAGGAGATCCTCTGTCGTCCTCACTGTTCGTGCTAGTAATGGATGTTCTCTCGAAGGATCTTGATCTTGCCTTAAGCAATGGTGTTTTTGGAGCTCATCCACTTTGTCTGGACCCTGTTATTACACATCTTAGTTTTGCAGACGATGTCCTCATTTTCTTTGACGGCTCAGAACGATCTTTAACTGGTATTCTGGATACTTTGTTAACGTTTCAACGTGCTTCTGGTTTGGGTCTAAATTTGAAGAAGTCTTGTTTATTTTTGGATGGTAACAATTTGGGTTTGGCACGGGAATTAGCTACAAGATTTGGAATGACCCAAGGATCCCTTCCAGTGAGATACTTAGGTTTACCTTTGCTGCCTCATAAGCTTCGTCCCCAGGACTATCAAGTCTTGATCGATAAGGTTCTGGACCGTATCTCTTCTTGGAGAACAAAGCATTTATCTTTCGCTGGGAGGCTTCAACTAATACAATCTGTTCTTTACAGTATTATTAATTTTTGGGCTACTGTTTTTCCATTACCAAAGGGTTGTCTTACTACTCTTGGCAGAATTTGTAATGCTTTTCTCTGGAGTGGTGCCCCAAATTCAGCAAGAGGAGCAAAGGTTGCTTGGGACACAGTTTGTACTCCTAAGGAAGAAGGAGGTTTGGGGTTGAGGAATCTTCATGATATTAATCAGGTTTTTGGGCTGAAATTGATTTGGCTACTCTTTGCTGGGAATGGATCTCTATGGGTTGCTTGGATTGAAAAGAAGGTTTTAAATGGGCGTCACTTCTGGTCTTCTGACTTTCAACTATCAGGAAGTTGGATATGGAGGCAGTTGATGAAACTCAGAACTTTAGCTCGTCCTTTTCTTGTCTGTCAAATTCGTTCTGGAAATTCTGCCTTCTTTTGGCACGACAATTGGACTAACCTAGGACCTTTGATTGACATCACTGGATCTAATGGACCTAGGGTTACCGGTATTCCAACTTTGGCAAAGGTTTCTCAGGCTTGTGTGGCAGGTTCCTGGCTTCTTTCTCGCGGGAGACATCCTATTTTGTGTCTCCTGCGGGATTGTCTCCCTGCTCACACACCGGACAATTCAAATGAAGATTCAGATTTTTTCTTGTGGAGAAATACTCTCAATCATCCTCCTGGTATTTTTTCTACTTCCCAAACCTGGCTTTCACTACATCCTCCATCTCTCCGTGTTCCTTGGTTCAAATCTGTTTGGTTTAAGGAAAGAATCCCGAAGCATGCTTTCATTCTTTGGCTTACTATTCAGGACAGATTAACTACGCGAGATCGATTAAGACGTTGGGGACTAAATGTTCCGAGTGAATGTTTATTATGCGCCTCAGCAGATGAATGCAAATCCCATTTGTTCTTTGTTTGCCCTTACTCCTCTGAGGTTTGGCTCTCTTTCTTTGGTCATTCTGGTTTAAATCCTCCTGCCTTGTTTGAAGACATTGTCAATTGGGTTCGTTCTTCTTCCCAGAATAAGAAAACTCGATCTATTTGTAAAATCATCTTCCAAGCGGTTGTTTATGCGTTGTGGAGAGAAAGAAACTCAAGGCTTCACACCGACGTCTCTAAATTAGCTACGTTACTTGTTAAAGAAATTCAACTCCTCATCCGGGCAAAGCTTGCCGGCCTCGACCGTCTTCATAATAGCACCAATCTAAATTTAACTTCTCAAAGTGCTCCGGAAACCTACCTTGCCTCTTGGTTTGGTTCTTTTCAGCGGTAGTCTATCTCTCCGAGCTTTTGATTCCTCTCCTTGCTTCACTTTAGTTCTTGTCTTGTTTCACCTTAAATTTTAATCATTTTCATGTTTAAAGTGTATTCTCAAATGTCCCCTCTTTTTGAGGTTTGAAGAAAATGAATAAAATATATAAAAAAAAAAAAAAAAAATCGTGTTGGTGGCTTAGATTTCGTGCTTATCTTCGGTTGGTTATTGTTTGCTTTGTTCTTAGTTTTTGGTGTTGATCTCTTTTGTTGTTGGCTTTCAATTTTTTGTTTTGTATTTTTAGTTGTTTCTATTGATTAGTTGTGGTTTCCGGGTACTTTTCTTTGTTCGCCGGCTTAGTTTCCCTTGTTTGGGCTTTAGATTCCGGAAATATCTTTGTTTTCCGCCGGTTTAGTTTGCATTTTATATTGTATCCTTACAAATATTATCAATATCATGGGATGACAAAAAAAAAAAAAGAAAAAAAAAGCATATAATTAGTAAATTCGAGTTAGACATGGGCTAGAACTAGCTAGGCTCTAGATGTTGGACTCCGATCCCTTTTCAGATATGATGACTTTGCGTCCCCGACCCGGATCCGCAGTAAACGATCCGTTCTGTGGATTTTATATTAAATTATTAGGCTCCATACAACCAAAAACAGAATACATAAATCGTTGTCACGCCAGTGTAGAGTACAAACATGCCAATTGATCAGATAAATAGTACATATGTAGTGTACTAATTATTTGTTATTGTAGAAAATACGACCTAAAGTACTTTTGATCTTCATGGAATCCCAAACGAAGACAAGCAAATCCAGATTCGAAATGCCTTTCAATCCATTCTTTTCGCCTATAAACTGTTGCAAACATAAGAAATATATATGTATCAAGATTTCTATATATAACAAAGGAAAAAAATATATACAAAATCGAATAATATAAACTTGTTATACGAACCATGCGGTTCATTCGTGGTTTCTCGCCAAACTCGTAACATTGTGAGCAACAAAAACATGGAAAAAGTTACATAGTACAATAGACTATTAGCCATTGGAGAGATATATAGAGAGAGGAATGTGGATGGAGAGAAGATAAGATATTTTGCAGTTCTTTGCCAACACAATGGATTCAATTTTATAACTCTTCAAATGTTTGATCACTATTATTGATCATTGACCATTTCAATGAGTTTTTAATCATCAAATTAATAGCTTTAGGTTCTCACATTTATTTGTATATATATAGAGTATAGACTATAGAGTCTTTGCTCCCTTAAATCACGTTTTTTAGAAAATATATATGTTTTTGTTTGTCTTAACGTATGCCTAACTTTGGCTCTACCAACAAGCTATAAGGAAGGTTAGTAAATATCATCTGTCGCAGATGTTTCTTTCAGAAGGGTTTGAGACAAGAAACGTGTCCATGCATGTGTTTTGTAATATATATATCACCGATGCAAAACTTCGTATGTTATTTATTACGCCGCTACACTACACATGGTGTTGATGTTCTCTTTAGATTACACTGGATCTAAGTATTCCAATTGTCAGATTCCATCTACACGTTTGAATGAAGTAAATTTGAGAAAATGACATTAAAAAATCAATGATACAAATTCTGTTCTTTTTTATATATTTATTATATCTATGCTTCAAAGAAAATACAAATTAAACTCTAGAATAGGTAAACTACTCTAAGAATGAGTTTGAGGTTTCTCTTATTCTAAAATTTTAAAATGTTTAACCTTACCAAGAAACGAAAATTAATTATTAAATTTTGAAATAGTTGAGGAAAAATCTACTTAATTAAAGAACAAAGTGGTAAATTTGGATTAATTATAGTTTCATATTTAATTTATTTTAAATTAAAATTTGATGAACTCATTTTCATTTGAGGCTTTTAAATTAAAAGGCTTTTAAATTAGTCGTATAATTAATTTTCAGTATACGAATGGATACTATATTCACTGCGATTGAATTGTACTAACAACATCATTTGATTATAACAAATTATAAATATAGATCTAGAATGATTTGAAGAAGTTTTTTTTTTTCTTTTTTCATCAATGATGATTAAGAAGTTTAGTCAACTATTCAGCTGGGGAAAAGAAATTATAATTGAATACTCCAAAATTTTCATAAGAAACTCAACTCGTTTTATTAAATTAGAAAAATTAGCAAAAATTAGATGACATCCTCAACACACTAATCACGCCAACACCACACGATATATATACACTAACACTAAAGCATATAGTTTCCGTTTCATTACAAGAGATTCAACATGTCAAGAAAAATCCTCTTGCAAGTAGAGATAGAACCATAGCAAATTAAACAAAACCCTATGATCTCTATACTATTACCATCACACATACATATACATATTACATCATAATATATATATACCTTTGTGTTGCTAATATTTAAGAGAGGATTCATCATTTAAAGCAAAGAAAAAAAACAAAGACAATGATCTGATTTCAACGATAAGACTTAAGAACAGAGCCACAGAAACTGCAAACGACAGCTCTCCAAGATCTCCAATAAATAGGAATGAAACAAAATCTGGTCGAAGTCTTCATGTCGGCGATGCTCGCACAATGGCCACACCGTGAGCAAGTTCCAGCCGCCGGTTTGCTCCGTTTCACTTTCCTTTTCTGATCAACCAAGAAACAGAAACAAACCATTCTGAATGATCTTGATCAATTCTTCTTTGTCTTTATTAAAGATTCAGATTTAGAGCAATCAAGAACCAAAAACAAGAACGAAAACTCTTATAATAAGACACGGCCAGGTTTGGTATCAGAGAAGAATGTTCTCTGTGTCTTCTTCTTTTTGGTTCTTTTTATAATGTGGGTTTGAAGATTTTATAAGTTCTTGAATTTTGTGGCTATAAATAAATAAATAAAATAAAGGACGAGGAATTAGTTAAAAGTTATAAGTCATTCACTCGTGTACATGTGTGTGAGAGAGAGTTTACAAAGTAAATGAAAGTGAATAGTATTTTTGAGATTGGAGTCTTGGACGTACACACGTATAACCCACACTAAGTAACCTGTCGTTCAATGTTAATGTGAAAATGTATATTAAGTACTTGTACATATGTTCATTCTTATAAAAGTTTTCGTTAATTTTACTGTTAAACATGCACTAATGCTTTACATTATACATAACATAGCAATAATTGTAATTTGTTGTATGAAAATACATATTAGTTTTATAGGGAAAAGAAAGGTACGTAGGTTCGAACAAGGTCTCTACCTTCCGGTATTAATGTCATCACAATGAAGTGTTTTTTTTTCCTTAGTGGCAAAGGCTTTGGGTGTCATGAAGGAAGCGTGAGTAGCTTGACACATGTACAAAACAGTTGGGTGTTGTGTTTGTCATTGTCTCATGACAAAACACCTCAAAATTTTCCAATGTTTTCTTATTCATGATTGTAATATTTTTTTGTTATATTTTTTTCTCATTTCACCAACAATATTTGCATTTATGAATTCATACTTTGAATTATATAGTTTCGGTGACAAAACGGCAGCAGGCAGGTATGGCTATTTTTATATTGTTGAATAGTATAAAACATTCAATGTAGATTGTTGAAAATGGTAAGCCAATACTAAATTAATTAAGAATACAAATTTTTATAAACCAAGATTTAAAAAGGTCTATATATATCTCTTAGCTAATGTGGTTCAAGTTCGTAGTTATGGAGATGATGTGATTTTGATTTGATTTCTTGTACAAGTGTCTACATCATTATAGTTGGGAATATATCTTTTGGTGATATTTCAGTTTTGTGTGGCAATAGTTATATTAGAAAATGTTTAATTTCAGTCTTTGTCCACCATTTAAAATCTACTGGTTAAGATTATTTCATATATAAAAAAATACCATAAGCTATTTAATAATGACGACATTGGTTTTATAAGAATATGGTTGCTTTCAGAGAGAAAATCCATATCATTCATCAAAATATACAAAAAGGTTGAACCTAATCAAAACAATATATTAATAACTATACTGTTACAACCACTTGATTTTACATGTTTACTTTGATCATTCCACAATCCAGCATTACATAAACCCTTTCGATTAAGCTCCTATTTATAAATTAGTCACTCACCTTAAAGTCATGTGAGAAAATAATTCGATAGGTGTAGGTTAGTATCTTTGTTAAGTATGGTGAAATAGTTTGATCATCGTGCAAAATAAACACTAGGCTTACGTTGCGTTACGTCCAAACCCCAAGTCAGGCAACCAAAGCATGTTTGAAGCATGTGGTAAGCAACTTGTTAAAAGGACTACTTCGTGCCGTCTTTGATTTTCATATGAGAACACCATGTCGTTTCTTAACCCAGAGTGTTGTAAAGCCACGTCGTTTTCCTATATATAAAAGAATCCGACCTGCCGGAATCGAACCAGCGACCTAAAGATTTCCTGTCACAGACTACAGTCTTCCGCTCTACCAACTGAGCTAAGGTCGGATATTGACAATCATTAACATTATATCTACTATTAACTTTTTTGAATTAGTTATAGACTTGGGCCTAGTAGAAATTTATCAGTTCACTTAAGTTAATAATGGACTTGGGCCTAGTAAAAGAGTTAACTTAAGTGGGATTGGTGATAGACTTCATGGCCTAAAGTTAGATTAATATGTTTCTTAATTCTCAAGTCTATTTGATTTTGATTTTGGTAGTCGTATACTTTTTTTATTTTTTTATTTTATTTTTTTTGGTAGTCTTATACTTGACTGTAAAATTGTTATTATTTTCCTAAATCTCCTAATAAAAGTTAATTTATACAGCAACAAAAAAAAGAAGTTCTAATTTTTTTTTTTTTGTTAATCTTCCGTATATAGCATTTGATATATATATATGAGATTTGGTTTTTTAATTGACATCAAATTTACGAATCTAAAAATCGAAGATTATGATGTGGAGAAAACATATATATCCTAAAATTTTATTTTATTTTAAATAATGAGTACATATATAAGAAATATGCAAATTAACAGAAAATCGATTTAATCTTTATAAAAAAAAAATTTTGTTTGCTTGTTCTTTTTCTTTGGCAACAATAATTATAGAGATAATTGGCTATCATTAAAACTAAAATATGTGGAGAATTTAGACCCATCATTTTCGTATGATATATAATATCTGCATCACATATATTGATTTAATTCTATGAAAAGATTTTATAACTTTTTAAAAAAAACAAGATTAGTATTTTGTGTGTGTGAGAAGAATCTAGTATTATGTTACATGTGGACAGTTTCCCTACCTCATCCAAAAGAATCTTCTATTCTATTCGTGAAAAGGTAAAACCAAAAACTTCTAGCTCACACCGTAACGCTCCAGAGATTCTAATCGCAGCCGTTAATCACAAGTCAGACATATTAATAAAGTCAACAAAACATTGATAACCGTTAGATTATAATTAAACAACCGTAGCGGAACACAGCTACGTGGTAGAATCTTCACGACTCACATATGATAACGTCCGTTCAAATTCCCCAACTCGGAGAAACCGAAGAAGCGAGTCTGACTCTCTGAGTTATCACCGAGTCGACTCTGCTCCTTCTCCACCGTCTCCTCCATGGCTGCTGCTGCTGCTTCACTCCACACTTCAATCTCTCCACGTAGCTTCCTCCCTCTCTCCAAACACTCTCTGTTGAAACCTCACCGCTCCTCCCAAATTCTCCTGAGAAAGATAAAACAGAGGAACTGTGTTTCGTGCGCGTTGATCGGAGACGAAATCGATGTGATTCCGGTTCAGAGCCGTGACCGGACGGACCACGAGGATGGTTCGGTGGTGTTGATGAGCACCGAGACTGAGAGAGATGGTAACGAAACGGTGGTTGTAGGGTTTGGCGCTGCTGCGACGAGCGAAGGTCAGCTCTCTTTAGAAGGCTTTCCTTCTTCTTCGGGAGATGAGAAGAGAAGAGAGAACGAAGAAATGGAGAAGATGATCGATCGAACCATTAACGCTACGATCGTTTTAGCTGCTGGTTCTTACGCCATTTCCAAATTGCTCACCATCGATCATGATTACTGGCATGTAAGTACTGAACTTGATGTTTCTTGAAGTATTGATCATGATCAAGATTCTATGGAATTTTCTTGAGTCTTTTTGTGGTTTTGTGTTCTTAAGGGATGGACACTGTTTGAGATACTGAGATATGCTCCTCAACATAACTGGGTTGCTTACGAAGAAGCGTTAAAGCAGAACCCGGTTCTAGCCAAAATGGTCATAAGTGGAATTGTCTATTCTGTAGGAGATTGGATAGCTCAGGTTAGTACTCTTGTTTTTTACTTCTTTCTCTATGTTCCTCTGTTGCTGTGAGTTTTGAATCCTTTGATGACAATTTTTACCGATCTTTCTCTTCAGTGTTATGAAGGCAAACCGCTGTTTGAGATTGATAGAGCAAGAACATTGAGATCAGGGCTGGTGGGATTCACTCTCCATGGATCGTTGTCTCATTTCTATTACCAGTTCTGTGAGGAGCTTTTCCCTTTTCAAGATTGGTGGGTTGTTCCTGTGAAAGTTGCCTTTGATCAAACTGTATGGTCGGCTATATGGAACAGTATTTACTTTACGGTTCTTGGGTTCCTGCGTCTTGAATCACCTATCAGCATCTTTAAAGAACTTAAAGCTACGTTCTTTCCTATGTTAACAGTAAGAAGCTTACCTAATTCATCTCTTTCCTCTGTATCTTCAAGATTCAAGATTAAAAGTTAAAACATACTTTGATCTGGATGCAGGCTGGGTGGAAGCTATGGCCATTTGCTCATTTGGTCACATACGGTTTGGTCCCTGTGGAACAACGACTTCTATGGGTAGATTGCGTGGAGCTCATTTGGGTCACTATACTTTCAACGTAAGTATCACACTTCTTCAACTATCTTGGTACATTCTTGTTTTTTGAAGACAGAACAAAGTCTCTAAATCTAACGTTTTCTTCTCTGTGGTGTTTTCTTGTTTTCTTGATTTTAGTTACTCAAACGAGAAATCAGAAGCTAGAACCTCGGAATCTGTCATTGAAACCTCTTCAAGTTCTACCACATCCATTGAGCCCTCCAAGGTACTTACTACATCCCAAAAAAAATGAAATATCACTCTTGGCATATGACTCACAAGAACATTGATCTAAGATAAAGTCATGTTTTTGGTTTATAACAGGAATGAGAAAAGCAGAATTGCAAAATTGGGTCTTATCCCATCACATTGTATATATATTATACACAGAGTTCAGCCAATAGAGTGGCTAGAGAGATTTGAGATTGATACGGAGGAGATGAAGATATTCAAATGGATGTATCTCTTAAAGTATGTATGAAAAATAATTAGAATCTTGAATACACCCGAGAGACAATTTTATCTGATCCTTAGATTACAGTTTAATAAACAGATCGCAGTGCTCTATTAAATTTATTAGTACTGATTAAATTGTGTTATAGTGTAGGTTGCATGAAAACTTTTTCCAAAGTCCATTTTTCTGTTTTCAAAACGTTTCGGAAACAGAAACTTTTGGAAAAACTATAACGGAAACAAAAATTGGTCTTATTCCCATCACATTGATATTAACGTTTCTAAAACATTTCATATCTTAACATCCCAAAATATGTTATAGTACTGTATATGAACTTACTAAAATGTGCATAGAGGCTCGGCTAACAAAATCATTCAGCTGCCTTTTGAATTTATTAGATTCAACTTCATTACTTGCCATGGTTTCCCTTTCTTAATTAAAAATTATAATTATTTGAGAATTATAATTAAAGAGATGAATTGTTTCTTCCTATATAAAATTGTATTCCGATTTCTTCTACTCAGGGAAACATATCTGCCTTTTCTTTTGTATTTATCGATTAGACAAATATCAAATTTGTATTTCTTCTTGAAATAGGGAAACCTACCTTGTCCTTACAGAGCATTCAGGGATACAATCATGCAAAAACAAGAATTAGGAAGTGAAATATTCTATCAGAGAAATATTAGTTTTTATATCATTTTGAGGGTAAAACCAATCTAATTTTTGTTCCATATTTGGATTTGGTAGCCACTAGCCAGTCATATATGTAACAGAATTATTTTCAAGTAAGAGCCACAATACTGTATGTCGTTATTCCAAAAAAAAAGAAAACGTTCATTAGCAATAATATTCCAATGTCAATAGTTCTTTTTTTTTTTTTGTCATCATCCAATGTCAATAGTTCATGCATGTAATATCTATTCATGTGTATATTACATTTGCGTATATTTTATATCTCGAGAGTTCAAACATCTATTCATGTGTTATAACTTATAGTAACACTCTAATGGAGACATATTAAAAACGTTTGAAGTTTTCCATTACTTGCATTACGATCATACATACTTATGTAACATTTTTGCATATATGAGACGAAATATATATATTTGCAGGCTTGCAGGCTTTGCAGCACAACATGTGAATGTTGAAGCTGCTGATGATTCTACAAAAAAAAATGTGTATAGCTGAAGAAAATACAAATAAGTTTCTACAACTGTTAATATGTTTTTTTATATATGCCTCTCAGTTTATACAACAATCTGCAAACACCTATACATTAAGTGAATAATAACATTTATAAAGAAGAAATAAAAAAACATTTGACCTATCATTGTAATTTTCTATATGTTTGCCTCACTTCTCCAATCTATTTTAACCGTATAAAGTAATAAATCAACCGTAATTAAAAATAACCCCAATGCCCCCTAACATTACTCAAACCTTATACACAAATTTTTCAAAATATAAAAATCGAATTTTGTTTTGGTTTTTTTCTGTTTCTTCAAGAGTACCAATTCATCAAACCAGGCAATTGGTAAATCCCACCTTGATTCTGCATTAGTGGCGTCGTCGTTGCCGCCATTGAAGAGACGATATTCGAACAATCTCCACCGTTAAATCTCTTGCTAGGTGACGACGACGTCGACGGTCCAATACCTGAATCTTGATTTAGACTCGTCATCATCATCACCGGTGGAAATAACTGTTCCTGCTTCGATCCAGACGCGAAGTTGTTATGATTCATCGAGTAGTTTCCGCCGCCGCCTCCATCATATATAGCCGTCGGATCATTGTTATCAGAAAAAATCGCTGGGAAGTGAAGACTAGGAGGAACATGACGGAAGCGATCATCATCAATCATCATCATATCATAACGATGATCTTTATCATTATGATCTAAATAATAATGATTATGATGATGATGATGTCGAGATGTTGTTGTGCTATTGTTTTTCTTGTAGATGCGACACAACACCCAATCATCAAGCTGTAACATAGTGTTTTATAATAAAACAAGAATCAATATCAACCAATCAAATCTTTTCTTTTAAATTTAAAGGGATATTAAATAAAAAGTACCCGGAGAGAGTTTTTCTTGTTGCCGAAGTCACAGATATGATTAGGTTTATTATCAGTTAATCGATACTCATGCATGATCCAGTCTGATTTAACTCCTTTAGGTGGTTTACCACTGTAAAACACTAGAGCTTTTTTAACTCCGACTTTTTTATTCACTCCACCGCCGGTTGAAATCACCGGTTTATCTGTACCGGTGGCTTTCCAATAACCGGAAGTCGCGGCTCGGTTAGGTCTAGCGCCGTTTGGATATTTCCGATCACGTGGACTGAAAAAATACCATTCTTGTTCACCAAACGAAGCTTTCGCTGTCACACAAAACAAAACAAGATTAATAAATAAGAATTTAATGGATCTGTTGGTTTCTTGATCTTGGATTTGTTTGATTTACCGGGAAGTTCCCATGGATCGAATTTGTAAAGATCGACGTCGGCGATGATGGAGACAGGGAGAGGAACAGAATCAGCTTTGCGTTTGAGGTAGTGGATTACGAGTTCTTCGTCGGTGGGGTGAAACCTGAAGCCGGGAGGAAGGTTTGGCTGCGGCGGCGGAGGAAGACCACCACCGGAGGAATCTGTACTCTCCATTAGGTTGATGATCGGAGAGATTCTTGATTTTTTTTTTTTTTTTGGTCTTCTTGAAAAGAAAATGAGAAATGGGTGAGAGAGTAGGCGTTTAGTAATCTTGTTTTTGTTTCTTTTTTTAAATGGAATGAATAAAAACGACAAATCAAATTGGTCTTTATCGTCTGGAATCTTTTGTACGTACACCATCGTCTCCACTCGTATTTTTTTTTTCTTTAATTTCTGTTGGCTGCTAAATATATTTTTACAAAATATTTATGTAACGATTTATATATAACGCGAGTAATAAAAAAACCCATAAATGTCTATGGGATTTTAAGTTACACATAATATGGTATTTCTATTTTATTTTTTTGTGGACGATCAAAACGTATTAATTAATTACCGTAGCTATCTAAATCAATAGGTTTTTATTACGTTTTTACCTACTGTAGAGATCTAATAAATAATTTATAGGTGTGAGCTACGTAATAATGTAAATTATCAACACGAAAAGGGACAGAAAATAATTACTGTAACTTAAAATAACAGTAATCGAATAGTATGAATTTTGTCTTAACAGAAAAAAAAAATGATACTATTGTTTGAAAGCAAATATTTTAAAAAAAAAATATCATCTATGTGTAGGATGATTTAAAATTAAAAAAATGTGATTATATCATGTCATTTGTTTTTTTATCCATTTCACTAATTTATATTATCTATATGTACTTAGCTATAAATCGTATGTTATTTTATATAGAAACATTATATAAATACATATGTGATATATTTCCGGATATTTAGCAAGTGTTTGCGATGAATAATAATAATACAGAAAACCCCATAATTCAGCCGAGTTTAGTGTAGTTTGGTTTTGTACTAAAAGGAGATAATGGGCTATGACATATCGACACATGTACAAAGTATGATTAATCATGTCTAAAACTTGTTTAATTACCATACTAACCAAAAGCCAAAAGAGGGTAAATTAGAGATTTTTTAGTCGATAATGACTTTCTTAAGATCTCTTAACCACATGATGATGCCATTATATTCGTCAGTGTGTTCATTATATAGCCTCAAAGCTCGAAGTGTGGCTCGACACGACCGACCACGACATTGATATATATTGCGATTAATTAACAACGACATCAAATTTGTTTTCACCAAAATACACAAAGATAAAATATATGAAAAATTAAGTCACTGTTAATTTAGTTTCTTTTACATAAATAAATTATTTAATTTTATGCAACCCTGTAAGATTTTAAACAAACCGATTGTGAATAGTTATTGTTATATCAAAAAATATAAAATTCCATGTTTTAGAACTATATTATACACAATAATAATAAAAATAAATAAACTTTAAAAATAGAAAATAATGTTACGGTAATGATTTTAAAATAAACAGATCGATGTGAAATCGCATAAATTTTGTCAAGGATCATAGCTTCGAATAGTAGAATGTTTATTCTCTGAGAAAGCGTCAGGTCGACACGTGGAAAACTGTAAATTGCCACACAAGGCAACAAAAAAAAGGGATGATGTGGAAATGAATGGCGGGGTTCGGTTCGGTGTGGGAAATTTCAAATTAACTTTTTTTTTTTTTGTTCTTTATACGTTTCAGATGTCATGTCAAGCTTTAATTTGTCATTTGCACTTGTGACCACTTTGAATTATTTTTATATAAAAATGTTTAATAATTATTCTTTCCAAAATTTATCATTTGTTTATGCAGTGAGTTTAAAATTTATTAGATTCTAGTAATAATACAAAGAATACGGGTCTTTGACATTTGTTTTTTAGTTAAAACTTGATATATAAATATGATGAAATATTAGTATTATATTTTAAAATATTATATTTCTTTTGATATCACTTTATGATTGGCTCCAATAGAAGCGGTGCATCCCATTTTTTCGATATGAAATATACTATTTTGATAATTACTAGTCATGAGAATTTTACTAAAACTATATTCTCAATATTTTTTATTCCTTGATAGACAAAAAAAAAAACAACAGCAACATTTTATTCCTTTATCTTATAATTTTATTTTGTACTGTTTTTACTGTTCTTCTTCAAACTCTTTTTCGTATAATTATGTTCAGACCTAAAAGCTTAGTATTTTTAACAATTATTTTACATTTTACAAACATACAAATAGATAAAGGCAAAAAAAAATAATCCTTTTTATCTTTTGGAAACTAAAACCTCATATAAAGGGATAATTAAGGATTATTTTGAGAGGTGGCAATGGAAGGATCCGAATAACTTTTGTGGTCATTAAAACTAAATAAATAATTATCATTCAATCTTGACTTAGTGCAGATAAAAAAGTAGAGATATTTATGCAAAAGCGAAAAGATAAAATACTACTAGTTGTGTATCTAAAACTAGAACGATCAGCAAATGTATTGTCTATCCATCAGCTTGCCAGCTTTCGAATTGTGAGATTGTTATGAAATTAAAATAAAGACAATAAAGTAATGATGCTAATTGTCAAATTGTGGAGCCAGAGTGTTGGATATTCGATTCAAGAGTGTATATTAAAAAAAGTCATCCATTTTCCTCATTATCCATTTATCTAATCCCTATATTAGTAAAAGAGAAATATAAAAAGTGTTTCTGGGTCGGGTCAATTTAAGAAAATTACCCGAAATTTGTAATTGGATCTTTTAAAGTTGGATAGATTAATGGTTTTGGATACATACACCAGATACTTTCCAAATCTAATTTTAGGATTGTATTATTTCCATAACTAATTATAGGATTTACTAATATTTCTCTAACTAATTTAATACAATCTATTTAAAAAATATTATTCTTCTTTCACTTTTATTTGATATTATTTATAATTTATGATATTATAATATATCATATAAATATTTAATAAAAATTTAATTTTCTTTTGCATATGTTGCAATTTGAATTTTTCAAAACGGACATATAATACTTAACTACACTCGATTAAATATTTTGGACAATGCTTTAAAATCATTATAAGTATGACCAATATTAAAACCATTGTTACTTGAGCATATTTAAAATTTCAAATAGTTTCAAGATATCATAAGTAAAAGGTTCAAATATATAAAAATTTTAGAATTTAAAATATTGAAATATTTTTTTGAAGACATAAATGTAATTTTGGAGACATAATTTTTATTGATAAAATATATTATATATCAAACTATGTAAATTTTCGATAGTTCACGGGTAGTTTGTTAAAATCACAATTATAATGATAAAGCGAGTTACGAATAATGTTTTTTACGAAATGAATTATGTTACGGGTTGGACCTTCAAAAAATATATTGTAAACATGTAATTTTTACGTATATTCCTACTTTTACTACAAAAATAGTTAAAATGAATAGTTTATCGACAAATATTATTTCGTGCTGTTAAATTTTCACCATGTTTTTAATTGTATCAAAACTCAGTATATGAATATTTACTCGATTTTTCCTTTATTATTTTATTTAAACTTATTATAAAAATATATGATTTACTATAATCGACTGTACTGTAATAAAATTAAAATATAACATATTATAATCCGTTAAAAGTTATATATATAATTATTTCCTCCGCGCTAGAGCGCGGGTCCGAACCTAGTTGTTGTTTTAAAACTGTGGTTAATATATTGTACTTTTTTACAAGGAACGCTATTTTAAAATTGTGGTTAATATATATATTGTACTTCTTTTTATACTGTCTCTATTATATTTTTCAATTATTCGCTTTATTGTTGTTATCAAACAGACATTTTAAAATTCTGACCCAAAAAAAGAAGAAGACATTAATTAATTAATTTTAAAGTTTCAATAACAATAATTATCTTGTCTACGTACGTACGACTTCGAATCTAAAATAATGAATTCGTATTTCTCTTACAGCTGATAAATCTAGTCTAGTGTTGCAGTAATTAATTTGGTCCTTATAATTTGATTAATCATATAGAATTATCCGACAACAAGATTTGATATGTACATTAGTACATATATCCAACCAGGTAAGAAAAAAAGAAAAGAAAAAAAAGATGTTTTTTTGATTAATCTTGGAGATATGCATGTCCACACCGGTGGTTTATCTTTTCCAATATGAAAGTATTGATGCATATATACACATACTTTTAAAATGTCAATCAAAAGGTTCAAAAGTCTTTTTTTTTTCTAACATAGTTACATACATTGAATTATACATGCAGATATATATACCCATACTAACAAGCAAACCATGGAATTCGATATAACATATGATGGTGAAGTTGATCAGTTTTACACTACCAAATATATATAATGGTAGCCTAATTAACTTCAATCCTTATAATATGATTTTAATTTTGGTCATCCTGGTGAGTTTTTTCCTCGTAACAATTAACTTTTTTGCAATAAAAAAGCAACCAAAAGTGATCACTGATCAGTGCTCTAGCTATTCGAAGAATGTGGTCAAGTTTAACTTTTTTGTACCTTAGTTGCTTTGAACATGTGGTGCTTTATTTTTATTCCATAATTAGAAAGTCACTAGCTATTTTTTCACATAATCGATCGCATATAAATTAGTTGGTATTGGACTGCTTACTTAGAGCGATTAAAATATCTTCTATCAAAGTACCAATAGGGTTCTATACCAAACAAATAGTTCAGATAAACATTTTTTTATTTGAAGGAATGTAAAATGTATTCATACAAAACATTGGTAGCATTACATATGTTTTATTGTTAATAAAAACTATAAGCCTACTTTTTTTTTATCTTTAAACCCTTGCTTAAATCTCATATATTTTCTTTTAAAATAGATTCTATTTCTTACTTATAGTTACGAATTTTATAGTACAATATATTAAGTTGACGTTTTCATATATTAACACTAGCAAGAAACTATTAATATTTTATCTATATGAAAATGTCAACTTAAGTATTGTACATGAAAAACAATCCGTTTCCTTATGACTTATTGCAGTTTTATAATAGTTAAGCAAAAAAATAAATATATATATATATATACATATAAATATATGGAGTCTAAATATATGAATTTAACTTAGAATTGTATTAATATAAATAATAGAAGAATTAATTCCATTAGTATTAATATAAATAATAGAAGAATTCATCGATGATGTATACTCCTCCCAAAAGATTATTAGCGATAAACACATTTTTCACTCAAAAAAATGGCAGAAACTAATTTGTATAGATTTGCTGAAAACATGTGGGATGAATGTGAAAAGGCAGAAGGTAGCCCAGTTAATTGCTTGATCCGTCTTGCAAAGATTAACATGTTCAATGGTTAGTCGAAAATAAAATATTTGCAGCAATTAGCTAAACAATGTTTTCGGACCTTCCCACACAAACGTACAGGAGGATGTGGCAAACTATTTTAATCGTATTTACTTTCAAAAAGGGACTGAAGGTGCTCATTTTGTGTGGGAAGCTCTACGTTGCTCTCTCAAAAGTTACTTCCAAAAAGGGACTGAAGGTGCTCATCGTTGATAAAGATGGCAAACCAAAGAAAAAAACAACCAATGTGTTCTTCAAAGAAGTGTTCAAGAACCTTTAAATTATAATTCTCCATTTTTTCTTTTCATTTCCTGCATGTATGACTTCGGTTACATTTCTTTCAATACTATCTTCAAGACTTTCTCATTATAAACTTTAGTTTTCCAATTCAACAATTTCTATTATACTACTCCAGTTAACAAATGCTGTCATTAATCCTTCAACTAAATGAAATAAAAAATTATAAAAAACCAAGTCACATTACATTATTTAAGAAAACTAAACTAGTAAACTATGTTTTGAAAATACACCCGCACGTACGTGCGGATCATCATCTAGTTTTCTTTTAAAATAGATTCTATTTCTTACTTATAGTTACGAATTTTATAGTACAATATATTAAGTTGACGTTTTCATATATTAACACTATCAAGAAACTATTAATATTTTATCTATATGAAAATGTCAACTTAAGTATTGTACATGAAAAACAAACCGTTTCCTTATGATTTATTGCAGTTTTATAATAGTTAAGCAAAAAAATAAATATATATATATATATATATATATATACATATAAATATATGGAGTCTAAATATATGAATTTAACTTAGAATTGTATTTCTTTTTTTGTAAAATGTAAAAAGATAATACATTCTTCTGTTAGTTGTAAATTTAATAATTTGCTACTATAAAATGTGTCCTTGTAAATTAAACTCTACTAGAAAAAAAATAGATTCAATATTCTAGACGTACATTGTGACGTCACGCGTATGTATTCAGTACATCTAGAGAGGGGTGATTATGTCCAGAGTTAATTACGTAAATTGCCGTAAAGAAAAAAAAAAGAAAGAGAATGGATTTGGATTCTTGTATTAGTCGTATGCTTTTTTAACAAATCATGTCTTTGTTTTAAAGCTTAGTTTAGGAAAGTGATTAAGGACCGCTCCTTAATTATGCTGTGTGTAATGCTTTTGTCAGCTATAAGTGATTAGTGATCTTTTCGAACCACCCGTCGTATATCACGCATGTGCAAAATACCACAAGCCATACAAAAATAATATAATTATTTTGTCTCGGTTAAATGTATTTTTAAATTCTAATCACAAATGTCATTGTTATGATTTTAAGATATTGCGTTTGCTTTGAAGTCTAACCACAATCGAATTAATTAATACAAATCCCCTCCCATCTCGTATATTTGAAGCCAAAAAACCCTTTTCGCGTGTGGTGTGGCTAAATTGATAATTTTGGGAAATTAGTTTTTGGATGCATGTGTGTTAGACTTCAACACATATCTTACCTTATCAGACTACTAATTAGTAATTACCATTGTAAAATACAATTTAATTGTGTTTGTTTTTAGGTTGATGGATGCATCATGCATGGGTGCATGCTGTGTTATGCATGTCAACATGATAATTAACTTAGACATAACCGACAACTATAGGATATATAAAACATCTGTTTTATTCAAATATGAGAACTCTTAACTATATAAATAAACTTTTCCCCAAAAAAAAAACTTATATAGATGTATTTTTACAAAAATGCAATTATACTTGCTTATATACATGCCTTCATCTGAGTTTTGTTGAGCTCCGATTCTAAAAAGAAATTACCAAATATTTTGCTATATCCTAACCTGAATTCTGCTTTGGGCACGTCCATGGGCCAATCAATAGTTATTATCTCTATGCCGTATGTATCATACAAACTGGCCTTTAAAACATATCTTACCTTATCAGACTACTAGTACTAGTCACCTTATCCAAATTTTAATGGAACTTGTAAATATGATTTAATTTTGTATGTTTTTGGTTGGATGCATGTGTGTTGTGTTATGCATGTCAACATGATAAATAACTTAGAAATTTCCGACAATCGTAGGATATGTGATTCAGCCATCTTGAGAGCAAACCAAGCTAATTAAGTTGATCTAGATATCTAATGATGGATCTTTAGATTCGACCATTTTCCGACTATTGTTTACATGTTAGTATGTTACATTACCATGGTTCTATATAAGAAGGTTTTCGGAAATACATAAATGGGTTTGTTATTCCGAAAATTCTCTTACACTCAAATTATAATAGAATCATTATAACTCGATGATCAGTGCTAAATTTTGGGTATTCTTAAAGATGATTCAAGATCCGATATATGGTAAATGCTAAAAAAAGAGAATTCATATAAGAAAAAGACTAACCGAAATTTTGTATGCATTGCATTTATCGCGTGATTCTTATTCAATTTCATATGCGTTACATCGATTTGTTGCGCAATACCTAGCTACATCTGTTTTACCTTTTTCATCTTTTTATGTGATCCACTTGTTTATGGACCATCTAGAGTTTACTTTTATCATTCACACCGTAAATGCAAAGGCATATACAGTGGATCCGCAATAAACATGTGTTTGAAACTTGTACGGTATAAACTGTTTGTTTCTCTACAATCTCTTGTCAAGCTGGTCAAACAAGGAAGCCCACTTTTGTTATACATACGCCTAACTTCAGCTACCTCATCGCTCCACTTTCAAATACTAATAGATATGCAATTCCAATTCAAAAGCTTATTGACAACAACAACATAAAAAAGGTCGCGAAATCTAGACATCAATATTTCTAGGCATGAAAGATTACAAAACTACATCTAAAATCTATGAGTCTGCCTCTAAACCCCAAAAGAATTGAAAATTCAAATACATAAGATTTTTTCCGCGTACGGGACAAAATTAAATAGACGACTTATTTTTTATTTTTTTTGCATGGCCTCAGCATTGAATCATCAAATCATCACATAAACCCGAACCTACCCGAATACTCTAACCCAACCGGGTTAACACCATAACCCGAGTTGCTAAACCCGTGACTGCTTTCGACTTCCTCCTCCATCTTGAGATAGCCACAGTTATACTCGAGACTAGGAACAACATGACTCAGTCCGAGTTCTGGCACCGAGTTATGCTGATCAACGTTGCCAGCAAAACCACCCCAGCCGAAGCTCGACGTCTCCGGTAAACCGTTGAACCCGGTTTTCTCTTCGGTTAAGTCCGGTCTGAGCGTAGAGAACTGGTTTTGGTTAGAGAAGTGGAAATCTCTGTTATCCATCTCATTATGATGAAACGAATCAAGAACGTCTTCGAAGTGAGATGAAGACGACGTTGTCGACGAAGTAGCATTGTTGCTAATTTCCATACCACTAGTGATTGCATTTTCGTAAACTTGTTTTTGTGCACTTGATTGCTTTTTGTATATTCGACAGAGAACCCAATCATCCAACTGAAAAAAACAAAAACAAAAAAAACGTTACACAACTACAAGAAAATATAAGATATAGTTTTAAGTTTTTACAAGAAAATAATACTATATAAGGTATAGTAGTAATTAATGTTTTACCTTAGAGCTTCCGTTTTTGCGAGAAGGTTCAATGAGACGATACTCATGCATGATCCAATTGGTTTTAGTGCCTTTAGGAGCTTTTCCGATGTAAAACACCAAAGCTTTTTTAATACCAACTCTTTGTCCTTCCGTTGATATTATTTTATCAGTACCCGTAGCTTTCCAATAACCCGATCCGGCAACCCGATTCGGTCTTGACCCGTTTGGATATTTTCTGTCCCTCGGACTAAAAAAATACCATTCTTTTTCTCCAAATAGTGCTTTACCTATATATATAAACAAATTCACACCAAGCAAAATTATGAATCTATGATAAGAAAAGTAAAAGATTGTTTCCTTTACAAAAAATATGGTTAGTATAACATACTTGGTAAAACCCATGGATCGAATTTGTAAAGATCGATCTCGGCGATGAGCTGAAGAGAGAAATCGCAACCGGCAGCTTTCTTGCAGAGATATTGAACCATAAGCTCTTCGTCGGTCGGGTAAAACCGGAAACCCGGTGGTAAACTCAGTTGGACTAACGGGTCGGTTTCTTGAAGACCCATTTTTATATGTTTCTCTCTAATATGTTACTTATTTTGACAATAATGTTTGGATCTCAATGTGCTATACATATATATATATACACATAGAGATGGTTTGATATTTTTCTGAGGGTATAGGTGAATCCACCGCCGCTAATTAACGTGTGTACTGGAACTAGGGCCCATTTTTGTGTTTATCTCAAAAACACTTTTTGAATTCTGACACGTGTGTCAGTTAGATCGTCGTGATTTATGCTAGTTCCCCCCTTGAGTTCATTGAACCTACCCGAACTGATTTGGCTCTTCCTCGTACTATTTTTTTAATGTTTTCTTAATTTATTTTACTTATTAAATTTATAAGTCTTTTATAAGGAAAAATAAATTAAGATTTTTGAATTTGGTAATTAGACATTTCGACTGGACACATATATATAGCATCTGACTAATTAATTTGAGATTTTTTTTTTCTGTAATATTTTTTAAGTAATATGTAATTTTTTAAAAATCTTTACAGGTACTTATTTTTTTCTATAAATATATCTATTTAAAATTACAAAATTTGAATGGTTAACATAGTAAGTGCTAGTAGACATCTAAACCAAAAAAGAAATTATTGACTTTTTGTTGGTTGATTTAATCAAATTTACGAACCGTCCATGCAGTTTTGGTCGTCTATATTATTAGTCAGTCGTATATAAGATATAGTATACGTGTAGGGGCCTGAATTTTAGAACAGAGGAAGACAAAAACAAGAATTAGCGTAATGATTGAACAGTAACCATGGCGAAATATATACGAGAGAGAGAGAGAGATATTTCACGTGTTTTTTGTTGACGCGTTTCTTTGAAATGTATATTTGCCAAATGTTGTAACAAAAAATATTAAAGAGAGGACAGTTGTAGTGAGCTGATAGGTTTGAGGTATAAAGGGCTTCGGACAAAAACGAAAGGGAAACTGTTCAATGTACCTTGAGGTTTACAGAACATGGAAAGCGTTTTCCATACGGACAAAACTGCAAACAAGACGACACGTGTCCACGTCTCTATCGCACAAGTTAGGCCCTGTTTTTTTGTCATTTGTCCAACAAAAAAAAAAAAAAAGACGTTATAACGATGGACGAAGGTACTACTCACGAACTTGATGTTGACTAAAGATTTTTTGTTTCAATGAGTAACATTAGCATATCAATTGACTGGTTTAGAAATTGGATGTTAATTGTGGTATATATATGAAAAATCCATATTATTCTCAGAATATGCTGTTTTTTAATAGTTGAAAAGTAGTACATCATTGACTAATTTAGCATGTTAAAAATTCCGCATTGAACCATTAGATCACATAGATCCTCCACCGATTTGGTCAAATAATTTTTTTGAAACCCATGTTTGATAATATATACAAAAGTGAATTAAGTACATATAACAAATATAATGTTTGGATAACTTTGATCTACATTTGTAGCTAGTGTGGATTTTGTGGTATACTAACAAGATGGGTTTGCTGCTCCTTTATTGCTATTCAAGACATTACCACGTTTTCAAGCTCGAGTTGTTGAATACAATATAATTAAGAGCTATGCTTTGTACTGGTTGAACTTTTCTACAATTTGTTCTTTTTTCTTTTCAGATCGAGTATATGTATATATTCACCAAAATGTACACGAAGTCTGCCTACAATAGAGTCGAAATCGGAATTGTCTCTAGATGGCTAGCCCATACCACTAGTTCACCTACTATATGCCATGCATATATTTAGATTGTGTTTTATATCATGTATTAATGTAAGCTTTCATCTGTTGATCAGTGATTATTCATAACTAAAATTGTTTTGCGAATAATATTTTAATAAAATTTTAATAGAATTAAGCCTAGAAATACTTCGTTGCAGGACTAATATCTATACTATTAAAGCTGAAGTACACAATGAATTTACACTATATTTTCAAAATGAAATAATTTTCATTCCTAATTGGGTTAACACGCGGATCTCCTCAAACTAATGGATCTTAAAATCGGGTTTAATTATTTAATCACAACCGTTAATTGTATACATTTAATCTAAATCGTTCATTTAAAATTTATTTAATAAACGTGGTTCGTAAGATCAAATCTTTACTATAGATGATTTTACGAGATATTGTGGATTACCGGTTTGATAATCTTTAAGAATCTTATCTAAAATATTATCTAAACTTTATAACGTATACCTACAAAATAGGAAATTATATATAGAATGTTAAATCTCAGCCGTTAATTTATATAAAACCAATCACAATCGTAAATTTATATAATTTAGTTTGATTATCTATTTACTATTATCCTCGATTGACTATTGTATATATAAAATATTCTACAAATCATTTTCGTCTATCATTTACACAAGGTAAAATTACCATGATTTTGGAGATTTTGTATTCCTTAAATCAACCAATATTGTTAACAATATATTTTCTTAATCATATTGAACTCTATAAATTTAATCCTTTCTTCGGTTCTGAATCATGCTGAATTCATCGCAACCTAAAACATCACATCACAAACAAATGTCTATGGTTCTTCCTTTTTTTTTACACCACTTAAATATCTCAAACCTTTTAAAAACTAATGACGTATCTAAGTCAAAATTCTTCATAGTTGGAGAATGTTTTCTGCTAACTAGGTTATTTTCTG
>NW_006238923.1:18477502-18530579 GCF_000375325.1 Capsella rubella
CCTTCAATGGTGAGTCAATCATAAAATGGTTATTGTGATATATTGATAATGAAATTTAGTTAGTGGATGGATTATAATTTCTTTAATTTCCTAAAATTTTGAAAATTAAACGTATTAATATGCAAACACAGTTTTTTTTGTTAAACATGGGAACGCTTATGCATGAGTTGATCATTTGTTTTATTTTATGCTCAGATCGGATCATTTGTGGATGTAATGATTGTTTTGGTGCAATTATTTAATTGGCATGATCTAAAGTGTTAACCATACAAACTTAACAAATATTTAAATTTAAATATTCTTAGGAATTATTGCAGTCTTTCTATAGATGAGATTCCATATATTTGCAATATTAAATTCAAATTTAGATATCATAGGATAGATATGAATATGTTGCCAATACTGATAACAAAGATTTTATTGGATTGTCTAACACTAATAATTTAGGTAAAGCCATAAAACTATCTACAATATTTTCTCTCTATAATCTAAACATTTTGCTATTTTAAACTATTTCGATATTTAGTATTATAAATATATTGCTATTTTTATATTTTTTGGAAAATATCATGAATATATAATCTAGCAAATATTATGAATGACGGGTATGTATGTCAAAATATAGATTTGAAATCCTACCCCAAAAAAAAATAATATAGATTTCAAATTTTATTTACATGAGGCTGCAACACTGGTTACATCCCCATTTCAATATACCGGAGTAAAAGCGGATTACGAATATTAGTGTTCAACTTATTATTGATATTGGGCTAAAAATGGTAATATTGGACGAATCAAGCATATATACCCAAGATCATATGTACACCTACCAAATTTCCTATTTGAAAATGAAGGTAAATAAATATTTTAATATTTTACAAAATGCTACAGTTATAAATTTTAATTTAGTTTATGTTACCTACAAGTATATCATCCCGTACTGTATTTTAAAAAAATACGGCAACCACGTATACTCCGTATATTTATTTGTTTATGTCCATTAACACTCAATTTTTCAATTTTGAAACAAGATACAATATATTATATATATTTAAAATTTACCGACTAAACCATATATATAAGTGAACACCATCTCATATATTAATACTATTAGAAAAAAACAACAATATCTTATAAAACTTGATTATTTTAAATTATTATTTACCACATATTTTATACCGTGCGGTAGCACGGGTTATCCTCTAGTTTAGAATAGAGTTTAAGCATAATGCATCATACGTACGTACACATCAAAATACTAGAACTAAATTATGTAATTATAAAGTGAGTAAGAAGATATGATTTAATTTGACGGAGATAGAGATATATGTCAGTTCTCTAATGAAAGTAGCTAGTGATATATTTGACTTACCTAAATGTATCACTATATTATATGATCGTTATCCGAATCTATAGTGCAATCTCAAAGATTTAGGGTATCTGTCACTCAATAGTTTTCGTGCTAACAACCATTATATATATTTGATATGATGCTACTTTTCTATATTTTGTCTTATCCTATCTCTCATTTCGATCGATGATTTATCATTTTATCAAATGACAATGATCAATGGGATAGTCAAACTCAAAGATTGGTCTTTGCTTTATTTATATCGTTTTCTCTGGTTATTTTCTTATTTTGTTTTGGAGTGTGGAAAATATATTTAATTGTGGACCGGAGAAAACAAAAACTCTAGGAAAAAAAAATGGAGAAGTTCTATACAAGTTGATTGGATCCAAGATGGGTAATGATATATATCCAATGAAGACTTTTTTTTGTTTTTTGGTAGAACAACGTCGAAGACTCATTTTAAATTACATGATCCTAAGAGATGTGCGTTGTATATATTGTTAAAGATTTCTAGGAATTTTCGAGCAAAGGTACTACTGTATTTTGCACGTGTGTATTGGGAAGTTTAGGTCATCTTACTAGATGACATAGATTTGCTAAATTGTATACGTCGTATTGGGTCATATCATACTCAAAGAAACCACCAATAATTCTAAACTTTTTTTCCTTGTCTTGTCTTTTTTATATTTTTCTTTTAAATATACTTTTAATCTTTAAAATTGAATTCAATCATTTTCTGTTTTCTTAACATTTCAAATCATCGGCCGGAATTTAAATCATACCCTGATATATACTCCAAAATTTGCAGGATAATTTAGCACGGATTAATGTAAACTGAACATGTTTATATTATATATCTAGAGCACCATATGATTCGGTAGATGACGACGTTTATCATTTATATTCATAACATATAAGGGCACCCTTAACAAAGGTATCGTAGAGATTGAATTATCATAAAAAAATATCTTATATAAGATACCGTTGTTAAGGGTGGTTTAAAAAGGCTATAAATTTTTAATTGTACTAGGTTTTAACCCGCGGTACACCGCGTGACAATTGTTTTGACTAAAAAATATATATATTTAAGTTAAATTTATTAATTTTAATAATTTTTAGTGTTTAAGATTGTGTAACTGTATTTTTAATTGTTATTTTTATTACTTAACTTGCGGAATATTTTTTATAACTCGCGAGACTAAAAAAATTATGTTTAAGTTATATTTGTTATTTTTGTTTTGTTTTGTTAACCCGTAAGATAACCCGTAAGAAAAACATAAAACTCAAACCCGTTAAACCCGTTAAACCCGTTAAATCATATCTTGAATGTTTTATAGATTTCGAGAGAGATTTTGGTTTTGTTTTCCAAAAACTCATTTTTAACCAATCAAGATTATAAAATTTTGAATTCCCTAAAATTTAGTAAACCTTTTTTTTTGCTGTAATCTTCCATTCAAGATTTTGGATTTTTAAGTTTCATATTAGTCATATTTATAATGGTTTCGAACCATTGTCTAAAATTTTTTACCCGATGTGAGACGTTATACATATATGTATGTTCTTTTATCGATTGAGTAATATATGTCCGTTTTCAAAAATTTAAATTGCTACATATGCGAAATTTTTTTGTATTTTTATTATACTTATGTTTTATGTAATAATGTAAATTTTAAAACAAATAAAATCATATAAAGATATTGGAGAGATATTCAGAAATTTTAGGAAATTTTGTTAAATGTAATAAATATTAGTTTCTGATTTTGCAATTCTGGTGTAATTTAATTACAAATTTTATCTTAAAAGTTTGTTATTTATTTAAATGGCAAGGATTTATTATGCGAATAATACAAAATAAAAGGTTATTTTCCAAAAGGTACTTCAAAAATGTTAATATAGATGTTTAAAATTGAAAAAAAAAGGTTAGGAATAAGTTAATAATAATAGTTAGGGACTACACTTAAGACTTAACACACAAACCCAAAACAAAAAAGAGAGTTGGAAGACAATTTTATTTAAAGGTGAGTGGAGTTTTCTGTTAATCACTTTCTTATATTTAAAGGTGTGATTGTGAACTTAATAAAATATCTGATTCCGTTGAGCTCTTTAGTCTAATTGAGAGACCTATCTAAAGAAGCTTGAGTTGTGTTTTCTTACTTATAGTCTCCTCCCAACTTGCTTCAAGAAGAATAGAAGTTTTGATGGGTTTTAAAGCCCAAACCAATCTTTGGACCCATTAAAATTTCCCAAGTGGACTATATATAGTCTCCTCCCAACAGCTCTTGTTCCGGGTAACTCATTCACACACTTTACACGTTTAGATCTTGTTTAAATTTGTATCGAAGATATGTAGACATCGTTGTGTTTTAAAATTATATAACCAAGATTCATGACTATTCCATTTACTGACACATGTGCAGACATATTAAAAAACGTCTATATATATATTCATCGTTTTAATTTAAGGTTTTGGAGTTAAAGAGACTAATGGGATTGTGATGATGTTGAAGAAGAACAAATCAAACAACTTTCGGTGTAAAAGACTAATTAATTTAGGTATTGGAAAGAGATAATGTTTTTCTTCTTCTTGATGAACTTACAAAGCAATTACTCTTGCCCACTCACAAATAAGAAAAAAAAAACAAAAAAAAGTACAAATAATAAATCATCACATTTAAAAAGAAAAAAAAAAGGTTGCCTCTTCTGTCAAACTATGAGATACGTATATGCATGAATGAAATCAATTAAATTAATTAATTACTCTTAGGATTAGGAATACAAATATTGAAAAAAAACAATTATTAGTATTCGATGGAAGCATTTCCATCTTCAGCCTCTAACTCGACCAATCTCTCGACGATAACATCCGATGCAATTGTAACAACCTCCGACAAATTCCTATATACATTAAAAAATAAAAATTGTTGAGTTAAAATCAGCAACTTAATAAACTAAAATATAAACAATGAAAGCATAAATAATAATAAAAATTTAATAGAAAATAATTAAAAATTACCCTTTGTATGAATCAAACGTGAGTCCAACGATATCTTTAGCTTCTTGAAGAGCCCATCGAAACCTTTGAATTTCATCATCAGTGCACGTTAACCTTTCGATCATAACATCAAGTTGTGAAGGTTTGATGTCGCAAAATATTGGTATGACCCTTTTCCTAGACTCCATTATAAGAGCAAGCTCGTGGAGACAAAAATAAGACTCGCAGTAGTTGGGAGAGAACACGGCTACAGCGACTTTGGAAGTGAGGATCGCGCTGTTGATATGATCAAAAAGCTTGTCTCCTGGCTTCATGTTCTTGCAATCCAAGAATGGACGTAAGTTCCTGGATTTGAGGTTGTCGTAGAGCAATGTTGCGATGTTTCTCTTCGTGTCGGCTCCTCTATGGTTGATGAACACGTCGAGCAAAGGTTTGGGTTTGACCGGTGATGAGGAAGAGAGAAGATCGAGAAATACGTTGTTGTTCAGCTGAACGGCTTGGGATTGTTTCATGAAGTTGAAAACCCTAGAGATCATGGTTTCTCTTGCGATGGATGTAATTAATTAGGTCGAAGTTGGATTAGAGATGATGAATAGGGCTTTTGAGTATCTTATGTGTTTGTGTAACTATGTATGTATATGTACATAAATATATATATAGGGTTTGATGAAGTAAAATTGTCGTGGATAAATGGGCTTGAATCAGAGAAGAAGACAAGAACATCAATAGTGGATTTTGAACAACACACAAGAAGAGGAATGTTTTAACAGACGTTGGCCGAGTCAACAACTATAGTTCGTTATACTTTTTATTATTATTTTTATATTAACATAGTTTCTCTTTAGTTACTATAAATAGTTTTGTTCAAGAAATATATTCCTAAGAGTAGGAATTTATTTCCAAGAACCAAATTCTCAGTACGATTAAGTCGCATAAACTTAAAAAAATTATAATGACTCAATAAAAAAAATTTACTAACCGTGATAAAGTTATATATATATATATATATAAAATGTATAATTATTATGTGAAGACAATATATAGAAGTAAATTTATAGAAAAAATCCAGTTAAAAAAGAAACTAAAGAGTATAATGTATGTATATGCATGCCAAATAAGAAGTAAAAATATATGTATGACTAATTTGTAGAGTACTGAATAATCTATTACTATGCATACACGGACAAGTAGGTACTATGAACTTTGGTGCATTGAACTATGTTTTTGTTAATTTAATTTGCTTACTCTAAATTAATTAAAAATTATATTTTTAAGTAAAGTATAATAGACATGTTGAATGTAAGTTATAAGAAGAATGAAGAATAAGAAAGATCGATAAAATAAAAATTATGTAGTCACTGAAATAGATTTTGACCATGTCCCGTCAAAGGAGCCAACGTTGTGCTTGAAAATTCTTTTCCTCGTGTACGAGTTAAAAGAGAAAACTTTTTTTTTTTTGTTCTTTTTGTGTGTGTGTGTGTGTGGTCTCATGACTGTTATGACAATATGATTATATTTTTCTATTTTTCAAGTCGCCAACTAGAAAGTACTATCATTCAAGAAATTAAGTCAAATTAACCAATATATATTTTGGCTAAATTCGTTTTGAATGTATTTTTTAATTTAAGTATGAGGCTCAATTGAGGTTGATGACTTGATGTAGTAAACTATACGTACGTACGTATTACGGTACAAGTAAAATTCATATTTCAGTACTGCATGCATGCGATCAAATATCACATGCTGAAATAAAATAGTAGTAATTAGTATAGTGTTGTTGAAGTGTGGTAGATTACTCATTATGTGTGTTAAGATCAGAGAACGAGAACCATCTACGATCATCATAATATATATTTAACCTATATATGTAAATGTTTTATACATTTCGATGATTAGTTAGAGTTAGACTTCCATTCTAAAATGGATCGAGCCAATGCCAAAACATGGTTAGTCATCAAATTGTACATAAGTATAATTATTTTTACCAATTATACTATCAGAAAACAAGAGAATTCCTAAAATTATAATCAGAAATCCATTAAAAAGATGGTCAAAATTTTGTTGTTTTAGCGGTAAAATTTCTGAAGCTATTAGAACTTCGTCAAAGAAAATTCTCAATATTCAATATTCCTAAAGAACATTTAGTATTTTTCATGTAATTTTTTAAACCATCCAAAAATTATATTAAATTTCATAAAAATATCCAACGGATCAAGTCATAAAATTTTGTTCGGAAAATTTCTGACGTATTATATTTGTCATAAATGTTCGATGAAATTTTATAAATCGTAAAACCGTCAAAATAATTTCATCAAAAATATACTTTTTGTAAATAGTTAGATAAAACGGATCATATATTCAGTTAAAATTATTAGTAATAAAGAAAACGGAAAATTATTAGAAATGAAGATTAATGTCTTAATGTTTTCTAACAACGTGATGATGATCATTCATAATAACCTTCTCTACATACAACATTTAGAAACAGCTAGTGGATGTAACATTTCTAGAATGTAAAGAAAATGTTTTGAGCAAACTTACATAGTTACATATACAGTCTATTCACGATTTATATATATATATATTGTAGTTGAAACTTGATCTTGAATCTTTGAAGATCACTAAATCTTGACCGAATGAAATTATTATTTTCTTAAATAACAACTTGGAATATACCAATCATATTCTTCATGAAAAAAAAAACAAAACTAACGGTCGTTTAGGTCTCAAATATAGACGGGGACTACTACTAATATAAAAGACCTCACCTTAGCTTTGGATATATATATATATATATATATATATATTTGTTTATATGTTCTCGTTTGATTATAGTTTAGCCAACAAAGGTTACAAACTTTCCACAAATACGCTGAGACAAGAAAACATTTATTTTTATTTTTTTATCATTCTCTATCCACACTACGCATGGACAGGGACAATTGAAACCGTGCTTTATTAGTTTATCATTTCGATGAAATACGTAATTTTCAAGAAGACGATTGAATGTAAGAATAGAGTCTTGTCCTTTGAATTGAAGATTAAGACAGATCGCTCGACCACAAACCAAGGGAGTACAACAAAGTATTGGGCCAGCCAAAGACAAAGACCATTATGTAATATTGATTGTGAATACAATGATCCGAGTCTGTGTATGTGATGTGAGGTTGAATTAAAGGAGAGATTTGTGGCTAAGTTCATTATTAGTTTTGCGTAAAATCTATTTATTATCATTGCTTATTTTGATATTTCTTTAGTATCAAACTAAACCATAGGACAAAAAGATAACTTTACCTACGAACAAAATCACTAGCACCATCCGTAATAAATTTTCAAAAGAAACTCTCCAAATTATGATGGTTCATATAGATAACACTGTATTAACATTATTAACATCTACTAATTAAAGTTCACGAATTAACTTTGCTGATTTGAGCTCCTACCTTGTGAGTTGTGACACAACATAATCTAGCTATGCCGATTCATCTTTCACAGCTTTGACTCGGCAGAATAGTCCATAAGGTTGGATGCAATTTAGCCGAGATAATTCCTAACCGGGAAAAACCGGAGTCCGGTTAAACCGTGCACATTTATTTACATGACCACTAAAATAAAGGGATCAGTCGTTTTAGATCTACGCATTCAATTTGACTTCATAAAGACAATGACTGTTATTTTAACTCCATTTTTTAATTTAATCTCTCTGTTAAACTTTCATTAACGTTCCTAGTTTACGTTTCTTTTGACAGAAAACAAATCGAACGATTTAAACTATCTTTCTTTAAAGAGAAATTAGTGTAATAAGAACTTTAATTATTAAGCAAGTTATATACTATGATCCCTTTAATTAACCCGTCGATAAAGCAAACGAAACCCCCACCTGCACCACGTTCAGGGTTCCTAATTAAACACTAATTTTTACATTTCCTTACTGAATCTTTAAAAACAAAAGTTTATTTTTATTTGAAAAAGCAACGAATTAGCGTTGTCTTTCTTTATAAATAAAAGAACTTTAATTCGGTCACAGTCTCTTGACATTTTCGTCTCTCTATATATATATTACTTAATCAAGATACGGATACAACTTCGAGGGAAAGATAGAGACAAATTACAAGAATTGCAATGGCTTCAAAGCTTGTGATCATCATTGTCTTCATTTTAGATCTCATTGCTGTTGGATTAGCCATTGCAGCCGAGCAAAGAAGAAGTGTCGTAAGAATCACTCCTCTCTCTCTCTCTTTTAAATTTTGTGTTGTTACTCTGTTTTAGATTTCTTGTTTTCTTGAAGTCAAATTTTGGTTATGAGATTGTGTCATCTTTATTTGGATAATATGTCGGTATCTTTGTGTGTTTTAGACTTCAAACTACTTGTGAGTTTTTTGGTTCCAAAATCTTTGTCGGTGCCATCTCTTTATCGTCGACTCTTTATCAGATCTGGTTCAAGAATCATGTTTCTTGATCATTACGGAGCTTATAACTGTATTCTAGCATTAGATTATATACCAAGATTTCGGATGAATGAATATAAATGGATCCATGTTTGGTTAATGACTTTTGAGATCTTTGTATATAAATGTAGCTTACTGCATTGTAGATCTGAGTGTAATGGGGCTGATGCTCTTTTATCTGATTTTAAGTTTCTTGGGATCTTTGTTTGTTGTTTTGCAGGGTACGGTGGTCCCGGACAAAGAGAAGGTTTTTGAGTATTGTGAGTATGGCTCAGACATAGCTACAAGTTATGGAGCTGGTGCATTTGTTCTCCTCTTCACTAGTCAAGTCATTATTATGGTGGCTAGCCGGTGTTTCTGCTGCGGCAAAGCTCTTAGCCCCGGTGGTTCAAGAGCTTGTGCTATTATGCTCTTCCTCGTTTGCTGGTAAAGCTCTATACTACTACTCATCAAACTCTCTCTATGTTCAATCATTTAGTACTGACGGCTTGATCCATCATTCGTATTGGTTTTGGACAGGGTGTTTTTCTTGATTGCTGAGATATGTTTGCTTGCGGGATCAATCAGAAACGCGTACCACACCAAGTACAGAAGGATGTGGAACATCGACAGCCCTCCTAGCTGTGAAGTGATCCGTAAAGGAGTGTTTGCTGCTGGTGCTTCCTTTGCTCTCTTCACTGCTATTGTCTCTCAGTTCTACTACATTTCCTATTCGCGTGCTCGAGATGATTACCGAAACCCAAATTACTAGTGAGATCCCACAAGAGAACCTACCCCTTTGAATGACTTTGTCCATTTATCTTCTCACTGCTCAATAGTAGGATATTAAAATTTGATGATGTTAGAGATTTGCTTCTTGCTTGTATTCGTTAAGCCTTTGAATCACATTTGCTTTTTGGTTTTCTTGTGATGTATAAAATTTTATTATATAATATAGACAGCTATTCTACTACATTCAGTATCTACGCTTTATTGTTACTTGGTAAGGTTTATACATTATATATACCTTTTAGAGCTCATAGCCTGGAAACACAGCTTGTCTTGGATCGTTCATGTCTAGAAACATGTAAGCCATTCCTCCGATACCTTCAAAGAGAGAGAAGGGTCTATCTCCTCCATGCATTTTACCTTCTGAGATGAACTTCTCTGATTTATCCATGAGGAAAGACGCGAAAGCTTTTGCTCGGTACAGATACTCTGGTTTTCCTGTTAACCGGTATAGAGAAAGAAACACGTATGTGTTTCCAGTGATACCGTGACAGATACCTGCCCGTTTAAGCAATCCACGGTTCCACACGACTTCTCCTGCCTCCATTGCTGCCTCTACGAATTCCTTTGTCTTAAAAACCTGATAAAATGCAGAAATGAGTTTTGCATTGTGGTTTTACCAATAAGAGTATTCCAATATAAAGGTTAGTACCTGAGCTGCCTTTACAAGTGTAAGAGCAACACCAGGAGCACCGTGACACCAGTGAACAAGGCGATCTGATTCACTTCCTTCACTAGATGGGTAATTTCCACTAGAAAACCGGTTTTGTATCATATAGGTCAATGTACCTTTGACATCTTGGATTTCATCTGGTTCAAGTTCCATATGCATCAGAACATTCATGATCCCGGCTAAACCATGTGCAGCACCCCAGTACTTCTTGCCGTGCCACTCATACATCAACGGACAACTTCCTCTTTTCCCGAGTTGTCTTCCTGCCCTGAAGATTTCCTCACCCACTGACCTCTGAAGTTATAAGGAAATTCAGATGGCTCAGAACGTTAACTTTTGAACTTTTCTTGAGTCAAAAACCAAAAGAAATCTAAAACTTTCTTACCATTCTTGTAGATGGTACACTCTCCTGACCAATATGCTTGTTCAAGAACAAACATGACCACAAGTATCCTGATCTACCATATAGCAACTCGTATGGCAAGTCACTAGGAAGCCTAATCTGTTAAGAATATCAAGTTTGTAACACTCAAGCAGAGTTACAACTCAAGTCATCATCTATTTGCAAAAAAGAAACTGGAATTACCTCACTGAAACAGGCTAAGTAACGATCCCGCAACTGATCATCACCGAGATGCTTTGCTGCAACAGCACCAAGAGCACATACACCAGCATGACCACATATGAATGTCACACGCCTGTTAAAAACCACACTCATCATGACCTCTTACCTAATTGCTCATATCACTTGAAAATGACTATTAAAAAGAGAGGACTTTACTCAGAATCTCTTGAAGCTACATCACAAGCCTCAACAATCTCTAAGCATAGCTTAAGATCATCTTTGTTTCTAGTCACTTGATAAGACTTGAACATGAGATAAGCCGTCCCAAGAACTCCAGTATACAGACTATAGTCTCGAACACGTTTTCCAGATCGTTCCCATGTCTCCAACACTGCCTAAAAACAAAACATTGAACTGAAATTTCAGTAGCTTTCAAACCAAATCCAATACCAAAACTTAAATCAAAGTCACCAATTTTTAAAAAAACTGCTACTCAAATTCAAAAGTGAGTTACCGTATCTTTGAGGCTTAGAGCAAGTCTATGAAGCTTCTTGGAGAATGATTTGTACGGAAGTGAGAGCAATTTCGTCAACGAATCTTTACCTCCGGAAACAGCTTCCTCATCTCCGGTGGATTCTTCCGGTACAAACTCCGGCATCTCGTTTCGGAAAAAACGTTCTCCCATCTCTCTCAGTCTCTCTCATTAAGCGGTTGCTGCAGCAGTGAGTGACACATCGTTGCATCAAAAAGCAGCTGAAAATTATAAATGGGCCTTAATATAGGCCCAATAAATCCAGCCCATAGCCTCTTTTACCTTAAAACTCTCTGCTAAAACCCTAGAGAGACGAGGTAGTAGTTTGCGTTGGTTTCACTTGTCAACGTCTCTGCGCGAACGGAAAAGCAAAAAAATGGGGAGGAAGAGGAAGCACAGCGAGACGGAAGCTCCGGCACCGGTGAAGAAGAGCGAAGAGTCTGCTCCAGAGAGACCCAAGAGAACTTTATTGGGTTGGAAAGATAAAAGCGAAGGAGAGGCGGAGAAATCTAAAGCTTTGTCTTCGTCTGTATTCAGGAATAAAGAGAAGGTTTTGGTTACTTGTTCCCGTCGGATTAGTTTCAGGTCTGAGTTGAATTTGCAAAATTTGTTTACTTTCTTTTGGTTTTGATTTCGTTTTAGGGTTTGAAATTGAATTTGTTTGGTTTTTTTTTTTGTGTGTGTTAAGGTATCGGCATCTGATGTTGAACATGGTTTCACTTCTACCGCACTGTAAGAAGGATAGCAAAGTTGAAGCTAAGAGCAGCAAAGGCGCCACTTTGAATGAGCTTATTGAGCTTAAGGGTTCTTCTTCCTGTTTGTTTTTCGAGGTAAAGGTTCCATCTTTAGTACTCACTTATCTCTAGGCCTAGATTTTGTTCCATGTACTAAAAGATAGTCAGTTTTGTTCATTTGTGTGTGGAATGTATAGCTCGACCATCAGGAGCTTGTGATTAGGAGACCGTATTCAAACTTATGTATATATTTATTTATGTAAATGGACGGCTTTTTTGAATGCATTGGTTGATTTGTGTTGTGTATATTTCCATTTTCAGTGTAGGAAACATAAAGATCTTTACTTATGGATGGTCAAATCCCCTGGTGGACCGTCTGTGAAGTTCTTGGTTAATGCTGGTAAGTCTCTAACTATCTTATAGATCTATGCACATGTTTAGCTATGATGGGATTAATTAGCATGTATCTTGTTCAATAAATGTGTTATCTTTGTGGAACCATGAATTGTTGGTAAAAGGGACATTTGTTTTCTGTTTTTTGTAGTACACACGATGGAAGAGCTGAAACTTACTGGAAATCATCTAAAAGGGTCACGTCCGCTTTTGACATTCTCATCCAATTTTGAGAAAGATGCGCACTGGAAACTCTTGAAGGAGATGCTTACTCAGGTTGTTACTAGATTCATTCTCGCGGATAAAGTTTTCGGTCCGTTAGTTCTTGATAATATTTAAGACTTTCAAATCCTAATTAGTTTGTTTTCTGTGTCCCTCAGATATTTGGAATTCCTAAGGAACACAGGAAATCTAAACCCTATCATGACCATGTATTCGTTTTCTCCATTATCGATGACCATATATGGTTCCGGAATTACCAGATATCAGTTCCTCACAATGAATCAGATAAAATTGCTAAAGGCGGCCTGGATAAAATGACCCTTATCGAGGTTTGTAGACAAAGAGTTATAACTTTGAATAGTATTTTGCCTGTGAATTCTATTGAATAAAATACTCTGTTGACAACAGGTTGGTCCAAGGTTTTGTTTAAATCCAATCAAGATATTCGGAGGCAGCTTTGGAGGACCAACACTTTATGAGAATCCATTCTATGTATCTCCAAATCAGGTATCATTGATCGATTGTCTTTATGCTTACCTGGTTCTGAGACATCGAACTTCAAATTGAATCTTAGGACATTCCTTGAGCAAATTTTAATTGTCTGTGGCTTTAGATTCGAGCTCTGGAGAAGAGAAATAAAGCCGGGAAATTTGCTAAAAAGATCAAGGCGAAGACAAGGAGAAAGATGCATGAGCTCTCAAACCCATTGGAGCCTGATGAGTTTGCAGATATGTGGAAAGATGATGAATGATCAGAGTTCAAGAAATTGTACCAGTTCACATTTCTCTTACTGTTCTTTTAGTTTTTCCCTTATCAAACAGAATCAGATTTTGTCTTACAATGATATGTTTAGGGGTTAAAGCTTTATTAATTTTGGTTTGCAACGTTAAGGGTATTTACAAAACCAAAAGTGTGCATCAAAGAACAAACAACACTTGTTTTCAATCAGTTTTCTTGTTCTTTCCATTAACTCTAATTAGCCAGAGACCAATTAGCTTCACTTAGTACCTCGCCGTGTCTATTGATCATCAAACAAGCATGCACTTAAAGATTTGCTCTACATAAACTCCCTCATTAATCAATCCAAGGCATTGCCTTAAACTTGTTTTTACTATTCCCAAAACCCAACAAACCAGTCTCAATATTATCATCAGCTTTTGACTCTTATAAACTAAACATCAGATACAACTGCTCAGGTCTCTTAAATTTGGCATGGTAAAGAAACTACAATTATAATATTATTACATAATTATTGAGAAGCGAATGCAACGAGATATTCCATGAAACGAAGAAGAAGACTAAGGGCATGTGCATCGGAGGGACCGATATAGGTCCCAAATTTTTTTTTTTCTTTTTACAGAATTAAAAAAAAAAATAATCAATCGCGGGCCGCCACGTGTCAGTGGGGCCGCGAATGAAAGAGGGACAGTCTAGTTTAAAGGAACGACCCACACAAAAATTTTTTTTTTTTTTTTTTTTTTCTAAAAAAACTGGGGGAATGGCCATGAGACCTGCCAATGCCCATGGTCTAAATCCTAAGGAATGGTTTTTCTTCGGAGCTCTCATTCGTCAGTCTTTCGAGTATTTACAAAAGGGTAAAGCTCGTACCTAAAATTACAGTTGGGATTCAAAACTCTTCCTCCTTGTTTACCATTGCAGCATCTTGGGAGCTTTGCCATTATCCAATCCAAGCACACACTGCAATTTTTAAAAGATAAATCTCGCGTACATTGCGCCATTGCGTACAATTTCATCTTCCCTAGACTTTCCTCCCCGGCCGCATACAAGTAGTCTTTTCTGTAGCGCTTTTGGTCTTTCCTACTTGCTTTCTCCTTCAGCTTATAGAGGAGAGCTTTCGTATTCTTATTGAACGACTTTATATCACCGCTCACATCTTTTGCATTGTGCAAATAGAAGACGTGCTTGTAATCGATCTTATCATAGGTATAGGTCGAAGAAAGGTCAAGAATACAGTTGTCATACCATATTTTTCTTCCTTGCATGTTCGGACATAGTCTACGAATCTGTCACATATATATACCAAAATCAAGAACTATTTACTCTATTATATAGTTATTTTTGTGCTGTCATTACCCCAGCGAAGGCGGTGTAAAGGCAAGAGCGGCACTTGGATTCAGAGATGTCTCCCCTACACTGGAACTTGGCATAGAAGGGAGTACCTTCATGTTCAAGAGTAGCGCCACTACCACCAGTACCGCTGCCAAAACCGGAAGTTAGATCATCAGCGACAACATCGAGGAAACGTTTGACATCGCTTTCATATGAACTATCCGACTTGTATGTCCCTTCACTTTTGATGCATATGTGTTGTAGATATGCATTGGTCTGGTTTAGGGACAAAACACTCTGTATGAAATGGAGTTGCATGGCCACCACTGCAAGGATAGAGACCGAAACATGGCGTTTCGATACAGAGAAACAAGACATCATGATAGAAAGAGTATGTTTTTTTATTAGAATCAAATCATGGATGAGTTGAGAGAGATGTTTATATATCAGGAGAGAGGAGTTTTTGTGATGGGAGACTTGGTATTTACGGCGAGGGGAGTGGAGGACCAATGAAAATGTCAAAGTGGAAAGGTTTGAAACTATAATAACTTTAAATAGCTTCGTAGATTGCATTATCACTTATACTAATGAAAGTGTTTATTGTTATTTGAAAATGTCGAAGGTATATTTACAAAAACAGAACAGAACATTCAAAGAGACAAACAAACTCGTGGTTTACTCAATCAGTCTTCTCCTTCTTCATCATCCTTTGCATTAACGGGAATTGGCTAGAGCCCAATTAGCTTCACTTCCTCTTCTTGGAATGCTACTGATCTTTGAACAAGCATCAACTTTAAAGTTAGCTCCACATAGAACTCCTTCACTATCAATCCTCGGCATCGCCTTCATCTTGTTCTTGGGATGCTCAAAACTCATCAAACCATTCTCACTATGAAACATACAACCTGAAAACAACATTACACAAAAAAACATTCATATTCATCTCCAAATCATACAAATTTAGGATTTTGCTCATTGTACTCAGAACTGAATCTGTTTTTTTTACTTACCAGTTGGGAAAGGAGCGAACGATTTCGCACAGCTTTGCTTAATGATCTTAACATCATCAGACATAACAACAGATCCATCTGCAGCTATTCCCCAATACAAACTCTCTTCTCCATCAGATCCCTACAAAAACATTGTCAAATTAAAAATCTCAACTTTAATCTCATAAAGATGTCAGATTTTGGTTAAAGTTTGAGTTTTTATTACCAGAGCTGCAAAAACAGAGGAGGTTTGAGTATCATAGACGACAAAAGAAAAACTTCCTTCAAGACCTCTGAGAACTTGATCAGCTGGATAAGGACCACGATCACGAAGTGTTCGGTAAGCTTCGATCACAAACATTGCTTCGTTTGAAGTTTTTCCAGACAAACCGTATTGTTTGTTCAAATGACAGAGATTGTTCAATGTTCCAAGAAACACACAGTAGATTCCATCGATTCCACAGAACACCCTGAGATTATTACCAAAAAAGAAGATTAAAGATTTGATTTTTCCGGTAAGAAAACAAGATTGTTGTGTTAGAGAAAATGTGTAATAATAACAACCTTTGATGAAGAGAGTTTTGGGAACGGACGAAAGCGAGAACGGCGGAGTCACCGAAGTTCATTGAGAAAGCAGTGTCGGGATGGTGAGAGAGGAAGTCAGAGAGAGTTTCTCCGGGAAGTTTAGGGTTTTCACCGGTGAGATTAGACGCCGGACTGTTTAGTTCTTCCGGTGGATGAGCAAACGTCTTATGAAAAATAGCCAACATTTTTCTTTTCTTTTTGTAGGTTTTGGATATTGAATGAGAAAATGTGATGTGTTTATTGATGATGATGAAGAAGAAGTGTGTCTTTTATAGGTTTTTGGAATTTTGATATATACACGAAAAGGTTGAAAAGTGAGGAACATTGACGTGGAGATGACTAAGGTTTTTGTTTGTTTGGATAAGACTTGTCTCGCAGATCTCGATGTGTTCTTTCTTTCTTATCCAATTCTTTTTTTATTGTGCTTATTGATAATTATTATGCCCGCTGTTTATGGCCAACAAGAAGAATCAATTAGTTTCATTACTGTCTCAGCATCAAAAAGTCTCCAATCCATGGATCAAATGTAATATATCTTTAATATAATGAACTAGAATTAGTAAATAATCTTGTTGATGTTGTCTATAGACAGATCTCTCTAATTAACATTTCCTTGATCGCACTATATGCCAAAAAAACACTATGCTTAATATAAATAAAGAAACCGGCAACTTAAATTTTCTATCTATACAATTCTTGATGAGCTGTTTATCTATAGTAACTCTTTCACTTTTAATCACACTGATGCTAACTTGCAAGACACTCCAAGACTCTGAAAACGTATAGAGAGACACACAACCAAATACGCTTGGAACACGCCAGGCAAACGCTTTTCCTTTCGATCTTTATTAACAAAATTTATCTTTTTCTAGGATACAATTTTGTCTCGGCTCTTACTCAATTTATTTTTCCCAATAAAATTGAACCCGACTAAAGAACGAGAACTAAGCCTATCTCTCCTACACCCGTGTAGTCCCAAGAGAAAAACAAACACTCACCTTCTCAGCTTTTCTTTTGCTAGCTTCGAAGTTTACAATCACGTACAAAGAGTCTAAAGTGTTCAAAGTGGCTCGTGGCCAACCCTATACTATTTATACTAACTACTCGAAACCCTAACCCTAGGATCTTCGAGGTTCTCACCGAAACGGAATACGCTTGCTTGTCAAGCTCATCCTTTCCTTATTTGATGTGAAGAATATTCACCATATCTTCACACGCAATTCGTCTCTATCTTTGCTGCCAAACAATAAATCTTCCTTAGCACGTCACTCCATCCACTTAAGCTTTGCCACGTCATCTCACGACTCCATGTCAGCAACTTTAAGTGTCTGATCTGATCCCAGGCGTCTGATGTGATATCAGGCGTCTGAACAGATGCAGCTTCCTGATCTTCACAGCAAGCTGTTCTGGAACTGCATTTTCAGACTCGTGGCTTCTCCACTGCATGCATGAGAATTGAGAACTGATTCCTGCTTACCCAATACCAAGGCTGCCGCCACATCCCAACCAACCAACAAAAGAACATTTACAAAGAATGTTATTTCATTTTCTATCCATATATAAATAGGTGTGGTTATTAGAAATCACATCACATGTATTTAGATAGCTTTTTCTTATTCGTTGGACTAGTGTTAAGTTGGTGCATACATTTGTAAGGAAATATGTGCTACGGAGTACTATAATATGACCAATATATGATCATTTTCTTTTCTAAACAAATGTCGTTCCTCGCTTTATATGTTATAGTTCAACCTGTTTATTCAAACACAAAGCACCGTATATAGGATGCTTAGAGAACAACGACGCATCATGATCAGCCAATAATATTTGAATAAGTCATGTTATTTCAATCCGAAGATCTTGGAGGTCAATTTGATATTGTGAAGAACAATCGCACTAAGAGGATGTTCAATGGTAACACTTTAATAGGTGTGTAAAATAATTAATTTGGTTTTTTAAAACATATTGAATGTCTAAATCCAACAAAAAAGTGCTAAATAAGACATTTTTGACAAATAAATGACTAAAATTGGATCTCAAAATCAATGAATCTACATTTTTTATTTTTAAGACACCTTCCAAAATTCACCATTGTACATGCTCTAAGGCGACCAAAATCTCCGAGTTTGCAAGAAAATAGATGGAAAAAAACTTTTAGGAGAAATCGAAGTTCAAGTATGAAGAAAACACAAGAAATCGAACACTATTAATAGAGTTTTGTGTGCGAAACTCTTAGGAAGACAATTCAGAGATTGTGGAGAGAGTTAACGGACAAAAACAAACGACACATCGTAATTTATTAATTTGGACGTATAAATTGATATTTAAATAGAATTTTAAAACTCTATTGTTTGGTCACAAACTTTTGTTTTTTTTTGTCACACACCATAATCTTTATCTTCTAATTATAGATATAACTTGTTATCATTCATATAAGAATCAAGATTCAAAAGCGATAGGAGCACCAATCTTAGCAGCAGTGGACTGAACACATGTGTTCCACATCTTCTTACTCCTAGGAAGAATCTCAATAGCATCATCTTTTAGCTCATAAGTGGAGAAGACAAAGTTCATCAGCCCTTGGTGACAATCTCTTCCGATCTTCAAAAACTCCATGCAACATTTCTCCGAGACAGGCTTGTCGTTGATCAATCCTTTCGTCATCTCGACCCCGCATTTCGAGCTCATATTATGCGAACAATCTTGGAGAAACTTGATGCGTTTTGCCGTCATGTGGTGTAAGAGTTCTTGGTCGTATTCGTAAGATGGAGATGGTCCGTATGCAAATGAAGATGTTGGAGTGATCTCATCATCTTGAGCTAGAGTTTGATAAACCATTGATGTTGCCATCAGAAACGCAATCATAACTGTTTTCTCCATTTTCTTTTTCTGTTCTTGTTCTTGTTTTTGTTCTTATGATGAATAATAAAGATTTGGTGAACTAGGCTTTTTATATTTGACTGGTTTGTAACGACTAGACTAGCTTATGTTACTGGTCATTAAAGGATGGTTTAATTAATATTGGAGTGAAACGTATAGTTTCTTAGAGGCTTGTTAAAATGAGTCTATTGGGCCAAGTATTTGAAACCCGTTAAAGCCTTTAAGCCCATAATGAGAGGAGAGTCACTGAGTTAACCAAAAACCCTAGAAAAATACTCACCGCCACTATCTTCTTCCTCCTCCTCTGCTTCTTCATCATCGTCCATTGTTCTCAAAGGGAAAAAAACAAAACTTAAAGATGGTGAAGAAGGAGAAGAAAGCGAATGTGTCGGGAAAACCAAAGCATTCGCTTGATGCGAATCGTGCAGATGGCAAAAAGAAAACCACCGAAGGCCGTACCGCCGCCACAGTTCGCCGGCTTAAGATGTATAACACTAGGCCTAAGAGAAACACCGGCGGTAAAATCCTTAGCAACGAGTACCAGTCGAAGGACTTGCCCGACTCACGTATCGCACCTGATCGAAGATGGTTTGGTTCGTATTAAGAATTCAAAATGCGTGAGAATTAGAGTTACTCAATTGGTTTCGAATTCATCTGATTTTTTTTTTCTTTTGGTGTGTTTTTTGATAGGGAACACACGTGTTGTGAATCAGAAAGAGCTTGAGTATTTTAGAGAAGAGCTTCAGACTAAGATGTCTAGTAATTATAATGTGATTTTGAAAGAGAGGAAGCTGCCTATGTCTCTTTTAACTGATAACAAGAAGGTAAAGGTTTGAACTTGGTTGAATTGAGATTGTCAAAGGTCTTGAAGTTTCAATTTTTGATTGGGTTTTCTGATTCTTTGTTTAGCAAAGGAAAGTTCACTTACTGGACATGGAGCCCTTTCAAGATGCTTTTGGAAAGAAGACAAAAAGGAAGCGGCCCAAGCTTGTGGCTTCTGATTATGAAGCCTTGGTGAAGAAGGCATCTGAGTCTCAGGGTAAATTGTGCTTCTGTGAGTTTGTTGTACCCGAAATGATTGCTCACGTGTATTCATATGAATTTTTTTTTTTCTAATTTTGAAGATGCATTTGAGGAGAAGAATGGGGAAGGTACTTTTGGCGAAGGAGGAGAAGAAGAAGACGGGTTTAGAGATCTTGTCAGGCATACTATGTTTGAGAAGGGACAGAGTAAGCGTATTTGGGGTGAGCTTTACAAAGTCATAGACTCTTCTGATGTAATTGTCCAGGTATGTCTTCATTCAGTGATCACAAGGAGTTATTTTTTAGTGGTAGTATTTCTTTGGCTGACATGTAATTTGTGACAGGTTATAGATGCTAGGGATCCACAAGGAACTAGGTGTCATCATTTAGAAAAAACGTTGAAAGAGCATCACAAGCATAAACACATGATTCTATTGTTGAACAAGGTTGGTTGTTTTCAACTTTTCCTCTTTTGGAAACTCAGCTAGCTTAAGTTGACTGTACATATTGTGTAAGTTGTTTACCATTTATATTGATATGTCTTTTGCGTGTCTGCTTTTAAGTGTGATCTTGTGCCGGCTTGGGCTACTAAAGGATGGTTGAGAGTATTATCAAAAGAATATCCAACTCTAGCATTCCATGCAAGTGTTAACAAGTCATTCGGAAAGGTACTTCATTGACTATACATCCCCTAGTGATCCTTTGATCTAGCGATTTTTTTTTTTTTGTTTTTATGTTTTATTATCAGTCTGGCATTCTCTTGATAAATATTTGCTGAATGATGGTTGGTTTCAGGGGTCACTTCTCTCTGTTTTGAGGCAGTTTGCTCGTCTAAAAAGCGACAAGCAAGCTATATCTGTGGGATTTGTTGGGTATCCCAATGTTGGGAAATCATCAGTTATCAACACACTGCGTACTAAAAATGTAAAAACTTGATTGCTAATTTCCACTATTGCAAGCCTGCATTATTGAAACCCTAATTGCCAATTTACTTTTGCTCACAAATCTTCTTCCTCTGTCTCTTCTCTAGGTTTGCAAGGTTGCTCCAATTCCAGGGGAGACAAAGGTCTGGCAATACATCACACTCACTAAGAGGATTTTCTTGATTGATTGTCCTGGAGTTGTTTACCAGAGCCGTGATACTGAGACAGATATAGTCCTCAAGGGAGTGGTATGTCTCTTGTAATATTAGTCTTCTCTTTTACGTATTACACTTTTATACTCAAATGCCTGGAAATGTTTTGCTTAACCTTACATGAAAAGTTGTCTTATTTAAACCCTTTATTAACTGCCTCTTTTGATCCGTACTCTGTTTTGTTTTATTCAAATAGTGAATTATCATACAGATTCATATTTTTTTATATATAGGTAAGAGTTACAAACTTGGAAGATGCATCTGAGCACATTGGAGAAGTACTGAGGCGTGTCAAGAAGGAGCACTTGCAGAGAGCGTACAAAATAAATGACTGGTAAGGGAAATTACACCTTCTTAATATTTTCTAAGTCATCCCTACTTTGGCGACAGAGTGATAGTTTCATGGCCCGATAATTACAGGGAGGATGATCATGATTTTCTGCTTCAGTTATGCAAATCCTCTGGAAAACTGTTAAAGGTGTGTTTCCTAAATCTTAATTGGCTAAGTAAGAGTCTAAGAGAGATAGCCTAAAGGTTTTTTCTGTTTTCGTGGCAATGAACTGGTGTAAGAATAACTAAACTTGGCAACCTTGTTCAGGGTGGAGAGCCTGATTTGATGACAGGAGCAAAGATGATACTCCATGACTGGCAAAGAGGTCGTATACCCTTCTTTGTCCCACCTCCCAAGCTAGATGCTGTTGCTCCAGAATCAGAAGCAACAGTGCCAGGCATAGATGAAGAAGCCATAGGTGATAATAGTCAAGCAGCTGCTGCATTGAAAGCCATTGCTGGAATCATGTCTACCCAACAACAGAAGGATGTTCCTGTCCAAAGAGATTTCTATGACGAGAAAGACCTCAAGGATGATAATAAAGCAAAGGAGTCAACTGAAACAGAGGGGGAAGACGGAGCTGATGGGCACGAAGATGAGGATGTGGTGTCGGAAGATGGAGTGGAAAGTGAGTCTGATGGGGATGAGGATGAAGATTCAGAGTCAGGAAATGATGTGGAAAACGAGTCGGATTCTGCCGAGTAATGTTACACCTCGCAAAATTTTGTTTCTGTTACTTGTATACGTTGTGTTTTAATTAACTCAAAGTGAGACTCTTGTCTAACACTATTTACCATTTACAAACAGTGGTTTATTAGAATGAGCTCTTATGATGCACCCAGATTTGTGGCTTAAACTTGACAAGTGGTAATAAAGGAGACAAACAACACTGAACACAACATAGTAAAGCAAAGGTTTGAGAAAGGAAGCAACAACAACAAATACAGATAACTGGACGAGCCAAGGTCCAAGGGATATCATATCACATGTACTTTTTGACGAGTTCATCCAACATATATTCACTAAATTGGGTGACTCTAGCCACTTGGACTCCGCCTTTAAAGACAATAGTGGTCGGGAGACGCGTTATGTGATAACGTGATGAGATCCCTACCTGACTGTCTATGTCGACTGTGTCGAATTTGAACTTATTCTTATATTGCCAGGCAAATTTGTTCAGTATGGGGATACTCACACGACATGGTCCGCACCAATGGGCTACGAACATAACCATTACTGGTAGTTTGGATTTGATCACAAGTGAATCCCATTCCGATTCAGTACTTCATCTATCAATACAAAAACAGAGATTTTAGAAACATGTACATTTTTATTTTTATCTTTTTGGTATTCTAGAAATAACAACTTTTTGTCGCTTTTCACAAAAGGAAAAAAAGAAACCATAACTCTAAAAACACCTATAAGCTTCCATATCAAACATGTTTTTTTTTTTAAAATATATATAGTTTAACTTAATTAGTTGGTTTCCTTTTTTATACCTTGGAAGCGTAGCACCGGAATAGACCAAGTTGTCATTCGACATCTGTGGCGATGATGAAACGTAAGTCTTGATCAAGGGATCAAACTCGGAACACATCACACCACTAATCACTAAACACATCAAGCACGTCACCGTCGCTACCAAACGGTACAAACTCCTAATTTGCTCCATACTTTGGGATCTCCCTATATGTTTGAAGTGTTCGTTGCAAAATGTTTTTCCTATGCCCTAGCTAGCTTTATAGGCGTCCGTAATTTGCATTAATTATCAACAGTTCAACTGTTCAACACCACATCCCTCCCACACAGCTGTACTCCATTCAATGCCATTTTCCTTATGGCGTTCACCTAACTGGTAACTTGAGCTAAGCAAATATAAGGATCGCAAATTAGCCACATCCTCACTCTTTAATCCTCTTATCTTGGAGTTTCCTGCCACACCATTTCAGTATGGGACCATATGGTAGATAAGGCTCGTGATCAAATTCACGGATAGCCATTATGATTATTTGATGTGACTTGGTTTTGCTGAGTGAGAACATATATAGTTCTACTAACCCTCTCATTTAATAAGTGTTCTAATGACTAACTAATCACCGAGATTGATGACACAGCTCTAAAAAGCCACAGTTGGTCAGTTGCTAATGCTTTAGCTAACCACCGTCGAAGGCGTCATTGTGTGGATATTCTTAATCTTTTTTGAGGAGGATTTAGCTGGATAAAATTAGAGTTCGTGGTGTCTGCCACAACATGGAGTAGTTATACATGTCATTATAATTGAATTCAGTTAAGTTTATAAGGGTTTCTTAAATTGCGGGTATTTATTATTGAAAGAGTTGATACCATCTCTGTTTCTCTTTCGACCTAATAGGATGGGTATTTCGTACATTACTTGAGGAAGAAAAAAACTTCAATTTTAAATGTGTACAGTACATTTGGCATGGAGTGAAAAATCCCACACGTACACATATATAAGCACGTCCAAACTGACGAAGAAGGAAAACATAGTCTTTACATACAAGCTAGGGTTTTCTCTTTTTTTTTAAGTGTGCAGTAAGTTTTACCTTCTTGAGCTGTTTCTTGTAATCTTTTTGAGAGCTTGTACGTAACCTTTTGATTTCTAGTAAAAATTTAAGATCAAGAGATCCCTCACGTACGAGACACCCCGTAATCATTTGGGGAACTCGTTAAATCTTGGTATCTTTTTACTTTGCTGTTGCTCAAGTATAAATGTATTACATAAGACCGCTATATATGATCAAAGGTTAAATTTGCCGCTGCGTACTTGACAAGTTTATATTACTAGTCCATGATTCGATCGATCACACAAGTCTTGGGCGAAAAAAATAAAATGGATAGGGCTCAATGTAAAAATTTGAAAGCAGGGATTTTATAAGTGTTCCTTAACTACATGTACCACCCCCGACACTATCAAAACGATCAACTAAAGGAGATAGCATAGTTCATTGCTCAAGGAGAATTATTATTATTTTGTGTAATAAAGGAGACAAACGAACACTCAAAAAATAGCAAATTAGGTGTGACAAAGGAAGCAACAAATATGAAATATTAGATAAACGGACAAGCCAAGGCCAAGGGAAATCACATGTACTCCTTGACGAGTTCCTCTAACTTATTTAGATCAGGTCCGATGACTTTAGTCATTGCTTCTCCGTATTTAAAGACAAAAGTGGTCGGGAGATGATTTATGTCATAACGTGATGCGATGCTTCTCTCCTGGTCAGCGTTGACTGTGTAGAATTTGAACTTATTCTTGTATTGTGAGTCCATTTCGTTCAGTTTTGGGATCAATATCACACCACATGGTATGCACCACTCAGCTGTGAACGTAACCATTACTGGGAGTTCCGATTTGAGCACAAGTGCATCCCAATCCAATTCAGTGATGCTTTCTAATTAATCTATGTGATCAATAGGAAAAAAAAAAGAAAAAAAAAATATAATTACCTTCATTTTTGTTTCTGGTATTTGTAGAAACAAAGTTTTGTCGCTTTCACAAAAACTAAATCTCTAAAAGAACACCTATAAACCCAAATCAAATTTTTTTTTTCTTTTTTAATACAAAAAACAACTCATGTTTTCGCATTGTAGTACAATAATATTAGTTGAAAGTACCTTTTTATAGTTTAACTTAGGTTTTTTTTTCTTCTTTACATACCTTTAAGCTTACCACCGGAATAAACCAAGTTGTCATTCGACAGTTGTGGTGATGATGACACGTAAGTCTTGATCAAGGGATCAAACTCTGAACACATCCCACCAGTACTAAACCTTAAACGCACCAAGCACGTCACCGTCGCTACCAAACGCTATAAAACCTTAATTTGCTCCATCGATCGATATTTTCAGATCGCCTTATAAATCTCTCAACCTGTTTGAAGTGTAGGTCGCGAAATCTTTTCCCTATGCTCTAGTTTTATAGGCGTCCATGGTTTTCATTAACTATCAACAGTTCAAGTCCACGGCCACCCTCACAGCTGTACTTACATTCATAGCCATATTCCTTATGGCGTTCACATAACTTGAGCAAACAAAATATAAGGATCGCCAATTGCCACATTGTAACTCTCCTCTTATCTTTCCTTATCTGCATGCGTGAGAGTTTCCTGCCACACCATTTCAGTAAGGGACCATATGGTGGATACGGCTCGATCGTGCTCAATTGACGGATAGCCATTATGATTATTGATGTGACTTGGTTTTGCTGAATGATAACATACTTCTAGCCATTTTATAAGTATTCTTGATCTCTCTGCAGACACGATGAAACAGCTCTATATATATATATATATATCTCATTCTCCTAACTAATAAGCGTCCTTAAACTCATTGATATTATATAAGAACATTATAACATTATAAGCCGTACGATTACACAACACATGTCTACCTGGTGTGGTGGAAATAGATGATTTCAATTACATTATACGGGTTTCCCACATTGCAGCTTATATATTACTCGTCCCTGATTCGATCTATCACACAAGTCTCCGGGAAAGAGAAAAAAACAAGGAAAAAGGCTCAATGTTAAAATTTGAAAGCAGGGATTTCGATTTTGTGGACTAGGACAGGTTTCTTTCTCGCATTAAAGATTCAATCTTTTCAACATCATCTGGTGTATCAACTCCATGAGCTTCATGATCCACCTTTATAACCTATAAACAACCAACATAGAGATCTTTAGTGCCATAAAGTTACTTCTCTCTATATTCTCTAAGGGAAGGCTCGATTCTTTGGGATGATATATCAACTGACATATGTTTCTTTTTCCTTTTGGATACTTATTATGAGGAAAAGGTTCTGTTACCTTCATTTTGTAGCCGTTCTCCAGGACTTTGAGCTGCTCGAGATCCTCTTCCTGCTGCAATGGCGTTGGTTGGAGCTCCGAATATACTTTCAGGAACTTTGAGTCAAAACTCTGAGATGAAAAACAAACAAATAAACAGCATTAGATGTTAAAAAGAAAAGTCCATTACATACATAGGATAAGAGAAACTGGCTGCTTGTTACCTGGATTCCCAGATGAAGCATGTATGGAAAATCTGGATTCACTTTACCACTCCTAAACCGCAAAAATAAAACAGTAACCAAGATGACAAAAAGATCAGCATATGAGAAAGAATAAGATTATTCCTGTAACCAATATACACAAGAAAAAAGGTAAGTAAGATTACTTGTTATAAGGAATCAAACCCCTCGAGAAATAGATAGCATAGCCACGGTTGTCAACCACACATTTAACTCGGTTGGGATCAACCCCGTCTTCAGGTTTCAATGGTGTCACGGCTGTGCTAAACACTGCATCGGGTGTTACCTAAAAACCACAACCATAGAAACACTATTCAACAACATTCAAAAGAGTTTAAATATTAGGATCGTAATTCCAGTCCAAGAGGAAACACATAAGATATCTAATTAAGCATTTTACAAGACCTGAAGTGCTTTGACCACACCGTCTATAATCTCAGGCTCAATGAGTGGTTCATCTCCTTGAATGTTCACAACAACATCATACTTCTTCTCCAGCTTTTCTAGTGCTTCGTTGCACCGCTCAGTGCCTACACATCACCCAAGTAATACTTTACTTTAGCTAGAAAACCATATTCCACAAAATAAGAAAACCAAAACATTGAAAACAACAATGTACAGACCATTTCTACAAGACTCTGAAGTCATGATGACATCGGCACCAAATCCACGACAGCACTCCGCAATCCTTTCATCATCAGTGGCTACAACTGATAAATTATAAACACCAAGAACTCAGACATCTTGTAATCTCATCAATCACAAGTTAACAATCGAATTCAAAACCAAAGGCAACTTCATAGTCTCACAGAACAGATTGTAGATACATAAAAGTAGATATTTTTATGTTTATAATATGAAATAGTAAAGATTCGGAGCCAAAAGTTACCAACGTGATCAAGCGTAGTAGCTAATTTTGACCTCTCCCAAGTCCTCTGTTCAACAACGTCAACAAAAGTGAGAAACAAAAAATTCAAACTTTGTCTAGATCCAGACTCAGAGATAACGAAAGAAGAAGTTTTTTAAACAAGTAACTTGAATCTGTGATCTATATACTTAAAAGGCATGAAATTTCCAGTAAGCTTGCCTAAGTAACTAAACCAGATCCGATGCAACGATACTGAGATTAAAACATAGAACAGAGAGATATTGAAATATAACAATGGAGGAACCTGGATCATGGGTTTGCCGAGGATTTGCACGAGAGGCTTACCCTCGAATCGAGAGGAAGCATAACGTGCGGGGATGATTCCAACGACCCGGCTCCGGAATTTCCTGGATCGACCCAGATACGCACTTGCGCCTATCGCCACTGCAATCGCAGTTCCGGCTAAGATCCCGTGTACAATCCATGTCTTCTGAGAAGATGAAGAAAACGATGATGAACACATTGCCATCACTTAGATTTAGCTCCGGTGAGTGTGAGAGAAAGAGAGAAAGAGTGAAATGTTCTGTTGACAAAGCGATGGCCGAGACAGCGAGAAAAGAACCGGTTTAGTCCGGTTTAATTAGACTTTGACCAATTTAATTCCTTACAAATATCAATTTTGCTAAATAATTTAACTTATGGAATTTAGTTGGATAACATAAGATTTGAATTTGAAACCAAACACTAAACTTAGAATCCACACAAATCCTCACTGCCTTATCCTAACCAACAAAAAATTTCCAGCTTTCATGACTAAAAATAAATAAAGCTGTTTAAATCGTTGGGTTATCACCAACATTTTGAACGTAACCTTAGGAACCTGTTTCATGTAAGAATCAACATGAGCTCATCAGAAGAAGATGTGGTTAGTCTCGTCAGCGTTCTTGGTCTCGCCGTTTTCATCGGTCTCTGCATTTTGCTCGTTGTTCTTTTTGCAACCTCAGCTATCATTCTTGTAATCTACGCCATCATCGACTGCACTCTCCGACCATTCTTAGGAACGTATCTCGACCTAGATCTCGAAATCGGAGTACAAAGAGGCCAACCTCGTGCTAGGATCGTGACTTACCACGCAATCATCCAGACCAGTCTACAGTTAACAGATTCCGAGAGAAAAGGGAAAAAGCGAGGGCTGAAACAAAGCGCGATCGAAACCCTACTTCCGAAATTGCTTGTTGGACAAGTCAACCATGAGGGCCAAGATGAGAGGTCACTAGAATCAATTGAATGCGCGATTTGTCTCAGTGGTTATGTCGTTAACGAAGAATGCAGAGTATTTCCGGTTTGCAAACATATCTATCATGCGTTTTGTATTGACGCTTGGCTTAAGAATCATCTCACATGTCCTACTTGTCGTAAAGACTTGCCAGATTCATGACAAATCCAAAACTTGGTTGTGTAAAGCTGTACATATATATTGCCTCTCTTCTTCAAGACAACATTTGCTAATGCAACCTCTCATTGATTCACCTTTTAGCATGTGGCAGGTTTAGCCAGAAACAGAACATCAAATTGTCGGTTCAATTTTTGTTCCTAAACCACTTTTCAAAACCGGGGGAAAAAGAAAGATTATTGTAATTCATAGATCAAGAATAGTAAAAAGGAAAAGGCTAAAGTTTTAGTCTCCTACTCCAATGTTAGATAGATCCACAAGGCACCACCAAGTCTCCTAATCTCGAGTCGTCTTCAACTTGGATACGTTGTTGTTACGACTACTCACTCAATCAAATCCTACTGCTGAAAAACGCATCGTCCGATATTTGCTAGAAAGTCTTTGATGCTATACCAAATGCCAACAAAACAACAATTATCACAAAAATGAAGAAAAACCTGAGGAAAGAAAGAAAAAGAAAAAACTTATCACTATTCCAAACTAAATACTACAAATGGGTTATAAGAAAAATACACACGAGACTAAGAAAGTGATAAGATTTTATGTACATATGAGAATTACTTTATTTATTTATTTATTTGGCTCACCTTGATGATCTGCTTCTCTTACGGTTAGTTGTATTGCTCTGAATCTTTGTGTTAGGGTTGCTCTCAGGTGGCTTTGGTTTCTCTGCAAGCTCCTTGACTCCTAATTTTACGAATTCATCAACCACTGTCTGCATATAGATAGCTACATCGCTCCTAAACTTCTTGGAGCCGCCCAGGCTAGTTTGTTCAAGGTCTTGGACTCCGCCTTTAACCATTGATCCAAGAGGAGCTCCATCTTTATAAGCATTGCACGCTTTCACTATGTCGTGAGACCGGACGAAGTAATGGCAACGTACAAACTCTTCAAAATGCTACACGTTCATCACAGCAACAGTTTTAACCCCAAATTTTATGAAAAGGAACAAAAGCAAAATAGTCTAATTTTTGCAAAAAGGTTTAAGTTTTTTCTCCAAAAACGAATGAAGATATGGCGATTAAAATTAAAAGTGCTGCATTCACCACTATTTTAAACCTAAGTTTCAGAAAAATCGAATTCTGGAAGAAAATATTTCAGAAAACGGATGAGAATTTGACTAATTATTTACCTTAGGTGGTTTTTTCATGCTGTAAACCATAGTCTTTAACGACAATACGAATACATTCTCACTGTAAACTGTAGAATGAGACTCGCCTGATGGAGTCCCCTTACTCCGTTCATAGCCAGGTTCGTTAAAGTATGGTTTTTGATTCAAGATGAGTGCTTGGATTGAGACAAGAAGCTGTAACATTGTGGATTCCTTTGGAAGCCATAGCTCCCTTGAGCTACCGGACCAGGTACCGAGAAGACTCAAGCATACTTTACCACAATTGTATAGATTCGGGTTGATCCTAAGCCCACCGGAATGGTAATGAACTTTCTGTCAACAACAAATTGAACTTCCAGGGTCATTACGGGTTCGAAGAAGAAAGACAGAGTAAATACTTGAGAATGTTCCTGAGGACATACTGGTGGCACTGAAGGATAGTTATCTGGGAACTGAATATCGAAAAAGAAAAGGCCGTCATGGTAAGGAGTTCCCTCGGCTCCAATAATTACAGCTCTCAAAAGATCCATTCTCGATTCACAGGCTCTAACAAATATTGCCTCTGTTTGCAAAGATAGTTTAAATTTAAAGAACAAATAGGTAAAAAAAGTTGCAAGCAATGATCTGCGTAGTGTATACACCAACCTGGCAAATCGTTCTCAAGAATCTTCCAATCTGTTTGAACCTTTTTCACCCAATTCTTTGAGTGCTGATAATATAAAAGAGAGGCAGCGGGTAAACTTACAGTTGTTGAAAATGAAAGAACAATTTAGGAAACAAACCCGGAGATAATAAACTTATCATCACCTGCTTTGTAGCTTTCCCCTTAGAAGCATAGTGATGATCTGAGAAATCATCAACGGTGTCAAATCGTTTATAATCTCGCAGAAAATCTTCCTTCAGTTTCCTAACACTTGAAGAATTCTGAACTGAAGACATAACCCCATTTCTAAAAAGGCTTGGGACCATCACTACATCAGGAGTCTGAGGCTGAACCACAGAAAACGATGCAGAAGAATAGATAGCTTGATTGTGCTGAGGTAAAAACGAACCAGAAGAATAGATAGCCTGGTTGTGCTGTGGCAAATACGAACCAGAAGGATATATAGCCTGATTCTGCTGTGGCAAAAACGAACTAGAAGAATAATCCCATGATTGAGTAACAGGAGTAGCTGCCAGAGATGAGTTTCCAGTTTCTTTCATCGATTGACTTCTAAACATGCTTCTACTTGATTTCACTGTGCCCTTACTGCCTGAATTTAAACCCCAAGGTACCATCATCTCTGCACCAGCTGGGACATTCTTAGGATCCAGAACGTCTTGAAACATTGCGTAGTCATCAACATCAATTGGTTGGTTAGCTAATGGAACATAAGGGTTATTGTGACCAAGAGGATGATGAGATTGAGCGTTGTCGTAAGAAAAGGAGTCAACTTGTATAGCTTTCCCTTTGTTCTTCTTATCAACAATATTGTTATTGTTTAGAACACCACCACCATTGCGGAATTCATAATTTTCCACATCAATCACTTCAGGAAAAGCCTACAATACGATAAAGCAGCAAACTTTACCAATCAATTACGTTTGATCAAACAAATTTAAAAAAGGAGGAAAAAAACAGAGAAAAACAAATGAAATTTACAAAACATTGACAAGAAAACTGAACATACACAAAACTTACCAACAACAAGCCAAAGCAGCAAACTTTACAATCAACTATGACTGACAAAACAAATCACAGAAACAGAGAAACAAGAGAATTTCCACAAAATCTATATGTAAGCTTTTGATTTCACACAACCTGAAACTGATCTCTTTCAAAACTTAGTAAACAGTAAGAACACAATCACAACACGGATCATCAAGAACAAGCCCCTGAATTAGACGGCAAAGAGAAACAGTAGAAGCATAGTAAACGTGAGCAAACAAAGAAACAAGATAAACCCTAAATCAAAAACACCTAGAAGATGATCATCATTCATCAGTAAAGTTCTGCACAACTGAAGTAAACAGAAGAAAAAGAAAATAAAAATCGAACCTTTCTGGGTTTACGATTCCTCGAGACTGAAGCGATCAGAGGAGGAGGAGCGATCTCCACAACGTCGGGCTCCATTGACGAAATTCCCAAAGCTTGCTAACAAAGATCGACAAAACAGTGATTTTAATAGAAAGATAGAAAAAAAAAAAAAGAGATTAAAGATTTAAGCCTCGAGATTACAGGAGAAGAGAAAAAGGTTTTATCGGGTCCTCACTTCACAATTCGCGCCGGACTATAATATCACACAACAGTGAGAGATTTAACTCAATCGCTTTGAACACTCTTTTTAAATTAATCTCTTCACAAAATCTTAATTAAAGTATTTTTTTAATTAATAAGTCAATGATCAGGGAGAGGGAGGACTAAACCAAGAAAAGGGTTCTCTGCTTCTTCTACTGACGTGGCGTAATCGACGGTACCTACAACGTTAGGAATTTTACAGCCGTTAGATATGATGATCGGGTTTATTTTATAATTTATCCAACGCTTGGGAATTTACGGATGGAATAAAAAAAAAAGGGAAGAAGAGATAAGTAAATCTTGTTAAAGAAGATTACATTAACGAAAACAAGTTTTTATTTATTTTATTTAATTCAGTGATAAATATGGACAATATTGTAACAAGAATGCCTTCACAATATTGGATGTTTTAGTAATTGACTTTTTAATTTATTTTAGTGATCAAGTTGACGTATTTAAGGAAGCATGTAAGACCATAAAAAAAATGTCAACTTTGAGATAAAAACAGAAAAGTTGAATATATCAAAAATCAGTACAATGAAATATAATTTGAGTTTCTAGTGTGTTTTAGACCAATGTGGCCTTTTTGGTTGCTCTGTTTATTACATAATGATGGTTGTGTAAATTCAGAAAAACAAATCAGCAATCTTATGCTACTATCAATCTTTAGTTCTTTCACACACTCTCAAACTTTAAAACCCTCTGATCGAAGACACAAACGATGAGCTTCGATCCATTTCGTGCAAGCGGATTCGCCGTGTTCGACAATGCACTCATCTCTTAGCTTCTTAGTATCGGGACAAGCACAACATATCCTCTTCTTTGGTTTTGTCTCCGTGGCAACCACATCTTTGTCTGGCTTGTCCAAGGAACATGCACTGTCTTGTGCTTGTGAACCACTCATCTCTGTCATCATCATATTCTCAGAATGTTACGCCAAGAAAACTCAAACCACATTCAACAACAACAATAACCAAAGAGCAACGAAACATAACAAGGTAAAACGTCAGCTTACATTTCAGATCAGGGACATTACTATATATATGAAACATTGATCGTTTGAATGCTCTTTAAGACAAATTGATAGACAACGACAACCAAGAGCAGTGATAAATTAGAAACAAGAACAAGTAGCTTTTAAGTAAAATGATAATCCTTCAAATTACTTCCTTTTTGTTACTGATTACACCAACAAGTTCAAATCCTCACATAATCTTATATCAAACAAAAGATAACACAATCAAACTTGAATGCTCTTCTAAGTTAAAAACTTACAAACTAGTGTTTAAGCCACAATGGGAAAGAGAGATAAACCTTGAAGACAAACCTTATTAATAACAAGGCAAGATCCAAAACTAAACTTACTTGGTTGTGCTAAAAAACCAAACTTTACGAGAGTTAATTACATGAATCTACTAAAAAAACACATATTTTCTCCTCAGCCACAATCAAATTAGGCAAAACCCTTAAAACCCTGAACCCCAAATCACAAAGTCTCATCCCTAACGAAACCATCTCACTTGTACCATGTCATAAGCCGATTAAGCAACACTCCAATCCGATTGAACAACCAATCAAGCAAACAAATTAGGTAATCAAAGAAAGAATCAACATACAATTCAGAAGAAGCAAAAAAAAACAAAACTGATAAATCCATCCGCATAATCATACGATTGAGAAAAAGATAAAGCGATGAAAAGGAGCTTTAGAGATTAACGAAAAAACTGACCTTTGATCGGCTTGAAGTAGAAGAGTCGCTAAACGGAGAACAAAGTAAGAATCTTGAGAGAACAACAACAAAACGCTGACAAGGAAGAAATGAGAAATAAAATGTAGAAGCTTTTTTTAACATAAGAACATTAACTAATGGGCCGAAACTGGACTAAATCAGGCCCATTTAGCTTCTTCTTTTTTTCCACAAAGTGACAAAATTAAAAACCAGATTTTGTACATAATTGTCCTCACACTTTGATTAACCGAATTTAAAAATCTCAGATTCTTCTTCTTTTACAATGAGTTGAAATGATGGATTTACCAAATATAGGATCTACATAGGAAACTGAGTGAACAAAGACATTAAAAAAAAGAAGCTGTCATTATTTTTCTAATCCTTGATTTTGTTCGATCTGATCTTGTCTGAATCTAAGCTTTTCACACATCCTCTTTCATCAAATCTGAGGATCCAAGACTATATAATATAACATTTTTGTTTTGCTTAGCTCACAAGTTTTTTTATGAAAAATCAAAAATCAAAAACATCAATCATACTTTTCTCTCCATGAATAAACAATGAAGAAACCCCAAGAAATGGCCAAAGCAATGTCTCCAAGAGCTTGTTTAGGCCATTCATAAGCAAGATCTTCAATTTTCCACTCGAACAGAACCCTCCACATAGCCATTAACACATACAGAACAACAGAGCCACCGGCGAAGAAGCTATGGAAGTCTCTGTCTTTCACGAACGAAACCATGAAGAGCACCAAACCAATTGCAAAGAGAAGCAAACCAGAGAAGGACTGAGAAATCTGTATGAGTAGCTCATCGTGTGGCGTTGATCCTTTCAGTTTGCTAGCAATCTCACTCCCTGGTCCAAAGATTGAAGCTTTCTCTGTGTAGAACATCATCAAGGTTCCACTAGTAAGCGCAATTACGGAATGGAGTATACAGATTACACGAAAGAGAGATGGATTCATGGAATTGGCTGTAGTCATAAAAGCTTTTTAACATGAAAAAAAGGAAGACACTTTTGAGTTGGAACTAAGCTTTTTTCACAAACCCATTTCTTTAAAGATCTTGAAAAGAAAGAAAAAAAAGCAGATTGTAAATCAAAAGAGTTCAAAAGTGAGCCAGATGATGAAAAGAAAAAAAAAAGAGAAGATCTTTAAAGGAGAAGAAAGGGGAAGGTTTGGTTCACGGGTTTATTGTGGAAAGAGCAAGATTGGGGAGATTTTACTAGTTTGGGAAAGCAATGAAGAAGCCATGGGAGGAGGTAAGGTAAGGTAAAGGTATGGACTTTGGCTTTTGGGTAGAGGAGAGGAGAGGAGAGAGATGATCTGATTTAGGGATTTGGACTTTGATAGATTCCATGATTTATGATTTCTTTAATACTTTTATGATTTGTTTATGTTTAATGTGGGTCACTAATTTGGACAAATCTCATAATTTTCTTTCTAGAAAAGCTAGAAAAATTCAATCCCCACGTCCCAACTAATTGAAATTAAGTATGAAATAATCAGAGAATAATTATATATAAGAAAAAAAGATTTGGGTTGCAAAATATATTATACAGTAAATGAAAATGTTGAGGTGGAGAAATAATTGAAAGATTCCAGGCAAAAATACAAAAGTAGAATAATTGAAAGTAATTTAATCTTTGTAGGGTCGAGAAGTACCCCCATCGTCATGGACAAGGTTTTTGTTTGTGGAGCTATATGTAATAATTTGTGTATATTTTATTTTGGGTTTTGGATTTGCTTCTTTTTCTTTTTTTTTGCAAATATCTTCTCTTTTATTCAAGATATTTTTGTGAATCAGGAATTTTTTTTTATTTTTAAATCCATTATTTCCCTTCGTCGACATATAGAGCAACATATAGTTACAAAATTCAATTGAATGCATACACACATTAAGAAAAGATTGTTATCTAAATATAGTTTCCTTTAGTTTTTACTTTTTAGACAAGGTTGGTGGATGATAATGGTTATAATTAGTGCAACAACACAACATGTAACTTTATCGTTGTAACCGATAACAAAACGATATCAAAACTCATATTGTATGTAACCAATCACAAAATCATATAAAGTTTTCTCTATTAGATATTTTGTAACGTTTTTATTTTTTAACATATCATAGACTATTTTTTTTATCGGTAAACTTTTGTTTGTGTATTGATTTGTGTTATCCATCTAAAAATATAATAAAAGGTTACATAAATCCTCTTTTATTAATACAGAAAATGATGATAGTTGAATAAATTAACGCCAAGTGGAAATGAGTCAATGAGTCGACAGCCGACAAAAAAAGTGTCCACCGGTTTAAATTTCTACTGGTTACAATTTCGGTTTAGCAGTTCTACGGTTTAACGTTTTAACTCTTAACCGATTCACAAAGAGCATAAAATTGTTGCGTCTACTAACTAAGATCATATAAACACGAACAATGGTCAAAGATGATGATGTATCAGTTAAATTTTAATTAGAGGGCAAAATTTTCAAAAACTCACGAGATTTGTTTCTTCTAACTACATGGAACTGTAATCAAAATAAAGAAAAAAAATAATATTGCATCCAAAATAAATCTTGCAAGAAGAAGAAAAAATTATGTGTATGTATTCTCTCTCTCTCTCTTTCTATCTCATATTTCTTCCACCGGCTGAAACTTTCCGGTGACGCCTTCTTCCACGTTGTCCCGGAGTCTTCTTCCCCGTTGTGGCTTTACTGCCAACTACTCTTCCGCGTGGCAAAGCTGGTGGCTCGGGAAGTATCCTCGAAGAAGGTCGAGGAGGAGGTTTCATGTTCATCAAAACGTCTCTATGATAAACCTATCATCAAGAGAAGAAGAAGAAAAGACTCATCATTTTTTTGTCTTTCACACACCAAACCCAACTCTTAAACCGAAACAAAACTGTAATGTTCTGCTTCCTTCTTTTACCTGCTTCACAAAGTTGCGTCTTTCACAGTCCAAGAACATATTGATGCTCCAATCAACTTTTTCTTTTATCTTGTTTCTTGCAATTGCAAAGCTTAGTTGATCTCTGGATGTAAAACGATCTACTTCGTTGAACCAAACACAAGTGAAAAGGTTTGTGATCGGTATGTGTTCTCTTATGATTGTACATCCTTCAGGAACATCTGCCAAACGATTCAAAAACATATTCAGTTGAGCTCAAAAAGAAAGAAAACTCAGAAACTTCAATATCTTCATATGCTTAAAACTCATACCACTTGTTATTGGAAGCTTGGCCTCGGTATAAGGTGTTAAACCTTCCTTCTTGTAGAACTCTATCTGGTAATCAATTGAGGCATTGTCGTATTTTCTTGCAGCTTTATTAGCCTCAGCCTCTACAAACACATCAAAACGTCGATAATGTCTCGAGATTGCTATACTAGAATTCGTTCTCCACAGAAACCTGAACATTGAGAAGACAAATAAAGTTAACAACTTTTCCCTTAACATATAATTTCAAGAGAGAGAGAGAGAGAGAGAGAGAAGTCGATCTATCTACCTTTCAAGGATTTGATATGGATCAACAACAAGCTGGAGCTTCGCATCAACCCATATAGAGTACCGGACATTTGGGACTAATCTATGCAACAAAAGCTTCGGAATCTGTAAAAATGCAAAAACGTTTAACCCAGCTCATATTTTTTAACACACAGAAACATTCAAATCTTGGCTATTCATTCACAAATCTTTTAACCTTTCCATTACGCCGTGCATCAGTATAAGGGACATTATGTACAACAATGATCCTCCACAATCCCACTCTCTTGTTATCGTCTGTATAACTCGACGTGTTCTTAAGGTATAAATGTGTTTCTTCATCAACAAACATGTAGAATGGGATGTTCTTCCTCGCTATTTCACTGATGTTCACTGGTTCTTGTATTATGTCATACTTCCCTGAGAAAAGAGATTGAATCTTTGTAAGAAAGCAAGGATATTTAAAAAATAGATGTCACACAGGAAGTTTGTCTTCTAAGCAGTTTACCAAATATAGCTGACGCAACAATCACGTCATGGAACTGGTCCAACTCATGAAGGATATCCTCCTCGATGTCAAAACCAGTTTGATGACCCGGTTTTGTTCCTTTAACAAATCTGCAGAAACAAAAACAGGAATCAGAAAAGTAAAGCTCGATGGCTGAAGAAGAAACCACAGAGTTAAGACCAGAAGCTTACCCGCAATGCACTGTCATGGACTCTTTTATGTCAAAGGAGTTAGTCCTATGCTCAAGAGAAGGATAACCTCCAAAATCAGAGCCTCCTTGACTTTCTTCACGTTTTACAGGATTCTCGTCATGAATATACGTCAAATTCTTGAGCACAGGAGATTCAAATGGAAGCTTTGGCATATGCGCTAAGGCCTCTTCTGGAGGTAAATAGCATACGGGACACGCTGAACAAATACAAATGCAGAAGGTAAACGCAAGTTCTTGCAGGATCAAAGCAAAAACTAATGAATGGAAGAAAGAGCTTACGCCGTGGCCCAGGCCTTCTCATTCCAGGTGGAGGGGGAGGAGGAAATGAAAAACTATCGCACGGATGGTGATGTGATGAAGGTAGTGACGGAGGAGGATGGTTGGCGTCTACATCACTTCCTCCAATGCCGTTCCACAGAAAAGAATCTCTAATATGATCATCATCATTAGAGGTCTTTGTATAGAAAGAAGTCAATTCTCTACTTACTGGAGTTTGGTTGCTTCCAAAATCCATCGTCCCAATACTCTGATGAATATTTGGACTATTGCTCTCTGTTGTATCACAAAGGCAGCAGGCATTACCAACAGATTCCAATAACTAATCAAAACCATTCTATATTGAAGAGACATAAAAAAAAAAAACATGAGAAAAAAACCTTTGTTGATAGTGTAGGAACCCAAGACAAAGACAACAAAAGCAAGGCTGAGAAGGAGCAGCATTGCAACTCGTCGACGACCTAAGTACCAGCAACATAAGAAGGAGAGAGACCTTTCCTTCTCTTTAGAATTCGAAGTGAGCATTGCGAAGAAACAACAAGACAAAGGCTCAAAAGGTCAAGGTTTGAGTAAGTGCAATGAGCCATCACTCTGAAATCCAAAAGACATTACAGTCATTGTCTCTTAAACCCTCTTCTAGATCGAACTCTCATATCGACACTTTCTCAGATCCACCCCCAACAAAATTACAAACCTAAGAAACATAACCAAAACCACGATTCATTGCCATATACATTACAGAACAAGAACAACAACAGAATCAATTCGACAAAAAAAGGTATGAAATTTACCAGCACAAGAATCGATTTTGATTCGAATCCGATTGTAAAATCCTAAAATCAATAACAGAGACCTGCATTGGCATCAAATAAAAAAAAAAGAATCAAACTTTAAATCATCACATCTCTCGATCCAATCCAAAGTTTATAACACTCGTTGGCAAGTACCCAATCACATCATAAGCGAATCGTAAATTGAACAGTACCAACAACAAATCTAAATCTAGAGACCCCTGATACCAAAAAAAAGGAGTAATTTTTGCATAAGATACCTACAGATTCGGGGGAAAAAGATATTACCTTTAGAATGAATACTGTATCGTTTTCCAAAATTCGTATCTGGGATTTACAAAAGAATCAATGATTAGTTTTTTTTTGTGTGTGATTGCGTCGCCAAATTTTTTACACTGATCCCTTCGATCTGGGGGTAAAAACATTTAGTGCATGTTTTGGATTTGTCAACGATTCAGTGTATGTATTTTTCTCTACGTTACTTTTGAGGGTTGATTATTAAAAAAATATAAATCATTATGATTTTAATATATTATTACACTGGATATGTGTTTGTGTGTTGATGTCTTAACTCTACTACGCTGAATTTGATCGTTTTCTTCGATTTCGTTCCCTATAAAGGTAGATTTACGATATGTTAACATTTTTTCATATTTATCGTATTTAAAATCAATTAATGGTGATCTTATGTTAAAAATAGTACTAATAAATAATAACTTTATTTGATTCAATACATAATTTTTATATATTTGCTAAAGAAAAATAATAATGTGCATTGTAGTCACACATCTAAAGAAAATGTGTTATCATGGGTAAGATTATGAGTTTTGTAAAAATAATTTTTTAGGAAAAAACCTTATAAGAATTTTTTTTTTCAACATGAATAAATTGAAAGTTATGACACTATAAAAAAAAATACTCTCGTTAGAAAGAGCGAGTTGTGAGCTGAAATGCTCATATGGAAAAGAGGCAATCGCGGATTTCTGCTTTCTTGACAAGATATTCGGCTCGTGTATTAGATAGATGGAAAAAATCAAATGTGAAATGAAGGAAACAGAGCGTGGGAAAACTTGAAAAAAGTTTAATTCTGCAGGGAAAAAAGGACAATCCGAAAGGTTTACAAGCATATCTACAAGATTTATATAATCAGCAGCAGAGCTAATACATGTTTACCCAATTCGACTTATACAGCCTATTGCCCATAGCAGAACGTCTAACTCGAAGGTCTTCCAGCAGGATCCGATCTCTTCACCGATGTCGATGTAAATCTAGTGTTTCTGTTTTTGGTACTGTTGGGTCTCTTTGTAAGATTGCAAGGTCTCTTTGTAAGATTAAATCGTTTAACTCGGTGTCGGCCTTGGTAGGGAAACTAGTTACATTTTTATAGACTTATCAAAAGATATTAAAATCATCACTATGTATACATATGCATCTGCTTTAATATGTTGTTATGTTCGTTTCGTCGGTTCCCCAACCATTTTGTTCCTTCTAGAAACATAACACCCGAAAATACAAAATACACATAAAATTGAACTTTGAACCAACAAAGTTTTTTTCAAAAGATCAAATAGTTTAACTAGTACAACAATGATATGATGATCATTCGTATCGTATGGGTTGGTGTATGAACGAAATGATAATACGTTGGTACATGTAAAACATATAATTATAGTAGCCGTACTCAGAACAGTTTCTATAAGAAGTGAATGGGGCCAAAACTGTTTTATTGTCTAAAATGAAGATGACAAAGTCCATTAAATTCGAATGTAACTTGTAAGCATATAATGTGGATAAACACTCTTCTCCAATTATTAGGCAAATGAACTTATATATATATATAGATATGATGCTGACGATTTAATTGTTTTCCATATATCCTCATACTAATCAGTTTCTCATATAAAACTATATTATCATTACAATTTTGATATCAGTAATGGGAACATTAATACTCGTATAATTGTAGTATTGAAATAAGATTTTAGTATTGTTTTTTTTTAATGCGGTGTAAACTACAATTAGTTGACCATTCATCCAATTATTGTATTTTTATTCTAAATTAGAAAATTGTGTATAAAAATCAGGTAGGTAGCAAAATAGAAATGACTTGGTGACTAAAAATTTGCAACATAATTTTACTTCATTTAAACTATAACGTCCATATATTAAAATCTAGCTTCAAATTCATTAGGGGTGAGAATATGGAAATTAAATTACACAAACGAAAAAGAAAAAAATAAAGAAGCGAAAACGAAAAGTCTTTTGACGTTTTACCTTCATGAATGAAACCTTTCAATACTCTCATTTGCATCAACATGCAAGCTTACGCGCTTTAAAATATAACTAAAACTATATTCTAAAAAGATTCACACTTTAATTGTTTATTCCATCAAGACTAAGATTTTAGTTTCAATTTAACATATAGAAAAAAAATAAAAATAACACTTGTCCTTTCTTTTACTGCGATATATGTAAAAATAGCTTGTCCAAAGAGTATAATAGAAATTTCACAAAAAATTGTATTTTTTGCATACTAAAAGTTTTAAATCGTTATGATAATTTATGTACAATGTTTTTAATTTAGTGATAATTTTGAGATTTATTATATTTATCACGAGCTCTTATATGAATTTTAATCTTCATTACTTTCAATGAGCTGAGAAATAAATCGAGAGGATGGATTTGAATTTGATATATAAATATATGATTAATTAAGATTAAAGCTTAAGAGTGATTAAGAGCGCGTGTTTTAAACGGATCGCATCAAGAATGTCTTTTCGTATAAACTTTAAATTATCGTCTTCTCACACACAAAAAAGTATATAGTAGTATTAAATAAGTTATTTAACTGTACAAAACAATTAAAAAAGTGAATTTTTTTCACACTACCGAACGTATTTATTATTATTTTATTTCTCAAAGAAAAAAAATCACATAATGTTTCTTTTTGGAATTTGCAAATTTTTGACAAAAGTTTTAATTCATTTCAACCTTCTTCTGCTTCAAAACACATGCGTCTCTCTGAAATCTCTCTCCGACCTAGATCCATCTCTCTCTCTTTCTCTCTCAAGCAAACACTGTTAAACCCTTTTGATTTCTCCTGAGATATGTCTTCACACGAAAGCTCCATTTTTTTCCCTCTGTTTATTGATTAGTCTCTGCAAATTACTCAATTTCACATTTTGCTTCTGCTGTTTTTACTCTTCTCTCTCTCTTCAAAGGTACTTGCTTTATGCACAAAAGTTGGGAATCCTGGGTTTTTGTAGGGAACTAGACTCCTAATTATTAATGCCTGAACTGTCTTCTTGATCTGGGCACATTTTGCAATTTGAGGAAAAATCATTTCTTTCTTTTTCTGGGTTACAGTGTTCTCCGGGTTCTAGGGTTCCTTTGCTTTTGTTTCCCCTTTTTTGTCTGGGTTGTGAAAGTCTCGGACTTTTATATGTTTGATGGACTAGTTCTTTCATGTGGTCCACTTAATTAGGTAGTGGAACGAGATGGATGAGTTGTAAAGGAGGTTTTTTGGTTCCAAGTAATCAAATTTTGGGGTAAATTGAGAGATGGGTTGTGTTTGTGGTAAGCCTTCTGCTATCGAAGATAGCAAAGATAGTCCAAGAGAGCGTTTCTCGAGCAAATCCTCTTCTGAGTTTAGAGTTTCAAGACCGGTTGCTTCTTCTAGAAGAGAAGAGACTCTTAGGATTAAGGAACGGCCTGATGTTGTTAGTGTAAGACCAGTGTTGAGTAATAAGCAAGCCAATGTTTCGATGAATTTGCGTGGGGAGAATTTGAGCAGAAGAGAGAAGAAGATTGAGAATGTTGCTGCAACTTCACCCCTTGCTATGAGTATTACCATTGCTAAAGCAACTGAAGGAGAGTATGTAGCTGCTGGTTGGCCTCCATGGCTCGCTTCTGTAGCTGGAGAAGCTATTAGGGGATGGGTTCCACGGCGTGCGGATTCTTTCGAGAAGTTGGACAAAGTAATCTTCTTTCCTTCATTTGAAAAATGCAGTTAATTTGGATTGCCTGACTTACTTATAGTGGCATGTTTCCTTATTTAGAAACATATCCTAAGCTCCAGAGATTTGGGTTGCACTAAATGGCCCTTCATGTTATGGAAACTATTGTTTTTTCAGTTGATTGGTTTTTATAACTATAGCATGGCCTTGATAAGGTTTTGGAGTTATAGCTAGCTGTGAGGAAAGTTCTCTGATGCTGAGGTTTTTACTTGCTTATGCAGATTGGTCAGGGTACTTATAGTAATGTATATAGAGCTCGTGATCTGGATCGAAAGAAAATTGTGGCTTTGAAGAAAGTTAGGTTTGATAACTTGGAGCCAGAAAGCGTGCGTTTTATGGCAAGAGAGATCCAGATATTACGCCGTCTTGACCATCCTAATATCATAAAGTTAGAAGGCTTAGTTACATCAAGAATGTCTTGCAGCTTATATCTTGTTTTCGAGTACATGGAACATGATCTAGCTGGACTTGCCTCACATCCTGCGATTAAATTTTCTGAATCACAGGTACTTTTTATGTTTCTGTTCAACATCTTCTTGACATAGTTCACCGCTTGAATTGCAATTTCTGAGGTTGGGCTTCCTTTTTTGTTGGTTCGTACAGGTTAAATGCTACCTGCAGCAACTATTACATGGTTTAGACCATTGTCACAGTCGTGGTGTACTTCATCGGGACATAAAAGGCTCAAACCTTCTGATAGATAATAGTGGTGTTCTAAAGATTGCTGACTTTGGATTAGCTAGTTTCTTTGATCCTCGTCAAACTCAGGCTTTGACCAGTCGCGTGGTAACTCTTTGGTACCGTCCACCTGAGCTTTTGCTAGGAGCAACTCGCTATGGAGCAGCAGTTGATTTGTGGAGTGCAGGTTGCATTCTTGCCGAACTATATGCAGGCAAGCCTATTATGCCTGGTAGAACCGAGGTAGATTTGCATTTTTCGTTTGAATCTCTCTTAGTATTTGCCCTGATTGCTGTGAGACTAGTTTGATTTCTTATGGTGACTTTGATTCCGCCTGTGGTGTTACAGGTGGAACAGTTGCACAAGATTTTCAAGCTATGTGGCTCGCCTACTGAGGATTATTGGGTAAAATCGAGGTTGCCTCATGCAACAATTTTCAAGCCCACACAGCCATATAAACGTATAGTGGGTGAAACATTCAAAGAATTTCCTCAGCCAGCTTTATCCCTTCTTGAAACCCTGCTTTCGGTCAATCCCGATGATCGTGGAACAGCCTCCGCAGCTCTCAAGAGTGAGGTACTGGCAATTTTCGGGCTGTAAATGCTGCGTGTTCTTGTGCTTTTCTATATATAACTCCTAGTCAATGCTGTAAATGCTACTTGTTCTTGTGCTCTGTAACCTCAATTCTCATTCTCTTATTTCCAGTTCTTTTCCACTAGACCCCTTCCATGTGATCCTTCAAGCTTGCCTAAATATCCTCCCAGCAAAGAGCTTGATGCAAGAATGCGGGATGAGGAAAGTAGAAGGTATTACATCCCGACTTTCCTAGTCGAATGTGAATTTTACTTTGCAGTTTTGAATCGTTAACGAAAAAGAAACAATATATTAACTTCAATCTTGCTCCTTTGTGTCTGTAGGCAAGTTGGAGGAAACAGGGACCAAAGACACCAAGAAAGAACAGGAACTAAGGAATCTCGAGCCATCCCAGCCCCTGATGCAAATGCAGAGCTGGCTGCATCAATGCAGGTTAACTTTTTTAGCAAAAGCTTATAATTTCTTCCAATGTTAAAGCTTCTTGCTTTTTATTCAATGTTTTTGACCCTCTCTTGCATTAACGTCCTTGCAGAAAAGGCAGAGCCAGTCTACTAATAGAAGCCGAAGCGAGAAGTTTAATCCTCATCCTGAAGAAGTTGCATCTGGTTTCCCAATTGATCCACCGAGGCCATCATCACAGGCATTTGAACCAAACAGAGAGTCTCAGGGTAACATTATCCCTCACAAGAGAGCTTCACATTCCGGTCCTCTATCACGTAGATCTGCTTCCGCGAAGGGTAGAAGGAACTGCCAAGATTCTCAAAAGGTTTCATCCATAGTTGATTATTCAGCAATGCCTAGTTTTGCTACAACTAGAACAGGCGCACCTCAACAAGAGACTTGCAGAGGAATGACTCGGCTTCCAGGTTCCTTCAAGGAAACCTCTGAAGAAGCAAACCAGGAAGAGAATGGTAGAAGCAACAAGAAAGATCCCATTCTCGTGAGTTCTCTAAACGCCCCTCCTAGCTATTCTTAGAAAATACCAATGTCACTATTTTTGAGTTGTTTTTGGTTTGGTGTGCAGCTGGGTTATGGTTCAAAAGGGCACACGATTCATTATTCAGGACCGTTAGTGGCTCCATCAGGAAACATGGATCAGGTCTTAAAAGACCATGACCGCCATATCCAAGAAGCTGTGAGAAGAGCACGGATCGACAAGGCTCGGGTTAGGAAACTTCAAGCAGATGAAGCATCGAGCCAGCAAGTCCCAACCAACCATCCCTCATCTGTTTCTAGCCGTTGATCCATCAATGAGGCAAAAAGTATATGATCAAAAACCAAACCTCATTTGCCTGAAACTTTTTTAACACGGCGTATTTTGAGTGAAAAAATAATTGTATTTTATTGATTCAAGATTATATATCTATCGTAGTATCAAATCTTGTCACGTTTTAGTCTCCCTGTAATGTGATATTATTTTATCGTAAGCGAGATGTAGAAACAGGTTATATATATCATAAATTTAGAAATTGTTCTAAAAAATCTACTTATTTCTATAATTCTTTCTTGTGAAATAAATAAAGGATCTTGTTGTCTCTCTCTCTCTCTATAGTCTATATATATAGATCTTGTTATCGTCTTTCACTTTCCATATCCAAGAAAAAAACAGAATGCAGACCAAAACACTCTGTTCCATTCCTCTGTTTCTTGCTCTGTTTTTGTCTCACGCCATCTCTTCGTCTGCTTACAGTTTCGACTTCGCTTACTTCGCTAATGGAACTGATCTGATGACATTCTATGGGGACGCCGAGTACGCGCCAGAGACTGATGGTCTGAGCAAGTCAGGGAATATTGGACTGAGCCGTGAGAATATCCCTTTCTCTCATGGTCGAGCCATTTTCATCAACCCCATCCCTTTCAAACCTAATCCTTCTTCTTCTTATGTCTACTCTTTCAAAACTTCTTTCAGTCTCACCATCACTACTCGCCGGGAAAATCCTAATCCCGGTCATGGCCTCGCCTTTATCGTCGTCCCCGACAACAAAAACGTCACCGTTTCCGGTTTAGGCTACCTCAGTCTTGTGAACCGGTTAAACAACGGTAATCCCAATAACCATCTCTTCGCGGTCGAGTTCGACGTCTTTAAAGATAAACATCTTGGCGACATTGATGATAACCATGTTGGAATCAACATTAATTCGGCTAGATCAACGGTTTCTAAGAAAGCCGGTTATTGGATTCAATCAAGAACCGGAGGAAAAGACCGGTGGGTGTTCAAGGCATTGAGGCTAAGTGATGGTGGATGCAGGGCTTGGATCGAGTACGAGAACGGGAAAGTGACAGTCACGATCGGAGTTTCACAGGAGAAACCGAAGAGGCCACTGATGGAAGCGATGGTCGATCTTTCGAAAGTTTTTCACGAGAAAATGTACATGGGTTTTGCTGGTTCAATGGGACGTGGCGCCGAGCGTCACGAGATCGTCGACTGGAATTTTCAGAACAGTGCCAAAAACTAAATACTGTAGGTCGAAGGTTTTTTTTTTTTTTTTTTTTTTTTTTTTTTTTTTTTTTATGTAGGTCGAAGTTGTTATTAAAGCTTCGTTATATGTCGTGAATCTTGTGATCCATCCATCAAGCTAGTGATAGTTGAAGCTAATAAATGCATAAGTTATTATGACCTAACGTGACACTGCCATGTATCTATCTACTTTCAGATTTTCTAGAAAGATATTTGCAATAAAGGATCCTGTTCCCTAAATATATGTATTAGATATAGTAACCTTCTATTACACGGTATGTATTGTTTACAACCAAGAAGCATTAGTTATTAAGCTTGACACATGCCAGAAATTATTCAGCCAACCAAGACCTATCGATGTCACGTCCCCTCCACGAAACACACGCAAAAACCGATCCTTTACTATCCGACAACTAGGCTAGGCCCAAACAAACCCAACTATCCTAAATCTGTCATGTGTCCAGTAACACTTATCATTTGAAACATGTATTCTCGCAACACAATACAACATGACTGAAACTTGGTCTTGGAACCAATTCACAAAATGGAAACAGCCATATCTTGATACCTCTTCCTCACCATTACCAAGTCGGGTTGAAGCCTCTTTCGCCTTATTTGGCTCTCATCCCGAAAGTCTGAAGAGTACACTATAATGGAACCACTAGACTAAATGATTATCGGCCGCAAGCCAATGCTTTTTCATCAGCTTGGGGGTAAGGGTCGGCTCTGGTTGTATGAAAGAACTCTCCTTATATATCTGATTCCCAAAGACCGGTTGCAACCATGCTATTATTCCAATAAGTTATTTAGTAAATTTTGCACTTCACAATAACTAATCCCTAGTGTGGACATACATGACAATTTCTCTTAAGATGAAAACCATTAGACATTTAGATAGATGTAGTATTTATAGAGAGATTTTCATATGGTTTAATCACACTCTTACACATATAGTTTAAGAAGCCAATAGTTGAACAACAACAACAACAAAAAAGTTTAAGAAGACGATCAAGATTTATTTATTTTAATCATTAAATAAAGAAAATATTGGTCACTCCGAAAAAACTGGTTTTGGTATAACTATATGAACTAAGAGCATGTCAAATGCTTATATCTTAAGTTATTTCTTAATAATAATAGATAGAGCAAAAATTAAATCATTAATGATAATTTAGGTAAGATATGTATCTTAGTTAAGAAATTTTGTGGATGTATCTTAGTGCCACTTGTTTACTTGTGATTGGTTTGAGTTAAAAAAAACTCATTTGTACTATGTCTTTTGATTATGTTTTTATTTAAATATGATTTAGTTGAGAATATTTGGCAACAATTAAAATATGATTTGTACTATGTGTTTTTATTATGTTTTTATTGATTGAAATCTGATTTAATTGAGAGTATTTGGCAATAATTAAAATATGATTTGTACTATGTGTTTTTATAGTAAGTGTGTTACAAATTAATAATTTTTCATGTTTTATAAAATTTTAGTTTTCAATTTTTTTTTTTAAGAACTCTAATTAAGAGTTTTACTATTAGAGCTGGATAATTTTAATTATCTTCAAAAAGTTTTTATTTTCAAAAAGTAAGCAATTTTTAACTAAAAAATTTACTAAGAAATTATAATAAGATACGAGGTTACTACTTAATTGTAATTATAAATGTGAATAGCGATAAAGAAAGCGACGGACTAACCTCATTGCATACTATTACAAGTCAATTTTTTTTTGTCATTCATGTCTTGATTCAATTAGTATAGTGGAGAGAATTATTATAACAAAATTGTTTCTTTCTCCTCATTTGGCCACCACTCATAAAGTTCTCATTTGCAGCATCGTGGCCACAGAAAAAGAAGAAAATGGAAGAAACGTTTTCGTGCATTTTCAGAAATAGAATTTGTCATCTACTGCCATAATTCAAATTCCTAGTCATCTTTTTTCTCAATGTCCATTATTTTTAGACAAATCCAAAGAAAGACTTCTCGATCTTTTCACCCATCACCTTTGTCTTTTATAAAGTTCATCACTTTCACTTCTCACTTTCCTAAAAAACAGAGCAAAAAAGAGAGATGAAGAGCCAAATACTCTGTTTCACCACTCTGTTCATAGCTATCTTCACCTCTCAAACCACCACCAATGCTTACAACTTCAAATTCGCATCCTTTGGTGGTAACGGCACCAATCTAATATCATTCCACGGAGACGCTGAGTATGGTCCTGACCACTCCGGAGCCATCGCACTGACCCGAGACAACGTCCCCTTCTCTCACGGCCGAGCTATTCTCAACACTCCAATCACTTTCAAGTCTAACGCTACAGCTCTTTACCCTTTCAAAACCTCTTTCACTTTCTCCATTACTCCTAAGACAAACCCTGCTCAAGGCCACGGCCTCGCCTTCGTCGTCGTACCGGCAAACCAACACGACGGTTCCGGTTTAGGATACCTCAGTCTTGTGAACCGGACCAGCAACGGTAATCCTAATAACCACCTCTTTGCTGTCGAGTTCGATGTCTTTCAGGACAAAAACCTCGGTGACATGAACGATAACCATGTCGGAGTCGACATTAACTCGGTTGATTCGGTGGCTTCTGTCAAATCCGGTTACTGGGTTATGACAAGAAACGGTTGGTTGTTCAAAGATTTGAAGCTGAGTAGTGGAGATAGATACAGGGCTTGGATTGAGTACAGCAACAACCACAAAATCATCTCCGTCACCGTTGGTTTGGCGCATTTGAAGAAACCGAACCGGCCTTTGATTGAAGCAAAATTCGATCTTTCCAATGTAGTTCACGACCAAATGTATACCGGTTTTGCCGGTTCGATGGGCCGTGGTGTCCAGCGTCACGAGATCTGGGACTGGACTTTCCAGAACTGAACAATACCGGTTCGGTTTGGTTCGAGATCATCGGTTTTGTTTCTGGTTTTCTATATGTCGTGACTTCAGGCTTTGTATTGAAGTGGAAATAAATGCTCAGTTTTATGGCTTACCGACATTGTGATGAATTATTGTTGTCAGAATACTAAAAACCAAGGACGTTTAATACCTGAATTGGTAGTATATATCCTAAGTTTTTTTTTTTATGTTAGGCATTAATAGTTTTAACTAACAATTTCGCATTGTAAGACTAACTAAGTGGATCTTGGATAGTGTTTAGTTATCCAAGATCCAAAAACGTAAAGCAAACAAACGAACTCGGTATGTAACATTTCGGTCAGACTCAAACCACACTACGTAGTACGACTTGGAATTGAACAAGGCTAATGGTATATCATCCATTTAACAAAGCTTGCATATCTTGTAACTCCTAACTCCATGTGGGAGATGCATGCAGGGTGGTAGTTATTAGGCTATTTCTTCATATGTCAAAAAAATGTGATTGTGTGTTGGGAGAACAACACACCCTGCCCTCTTCATTCACCAAACCAAGAAAGATGTGATTCATCGTTCAGTCATATTGCTCTCCAAGAATACACCTTGTGTCCGTCACTCCATGTCTCCTCCACAGTGTACACTCAACTCCACCAGCTCGCACCATCCACCACTCATCAGTCATCTCCCAGTCCATTTAGACATTACATACCAATTTAATTTGCCAAAAATATATTTTAGTTATTGTGGGAGCTAAAATCCACTTGATGGAGTATACGAGGAAGGGAACTAAATGGGGTCCTATTCTCCGTTGTCGAATTCAGACTGAATACAAAACGAACTATACGATTAATCGGAATATAGGAAGTGAAATTGCTATTCTTTTGCCAAAACTTGTGTCCCTTTTACAAATAACTTTTCTTCCTACAAGAATATAGAATCACTCGTATTAAAGGACGCGCGATCTTAGCCCCAAGAATCACGCGACTCTCATTACGCCGTTGTTTGTTCTCATCTTAAATGCTCACTTCTTGTCCGAACTTGCTTCTCTTTCCGACTATTGGGCCTGAGCTTCTTATTGAACCCTCAGAACTGGACCTGGCGAACGGCGAACTAAGCCCAAATCTGGTCCGAAATGCTAATTTTGGTACCAACAGTTATGCATATTCCATATGTTATGTGAATTCTCAATTCTATTTTTTTTTCTTTTCTTTTTTTAAAACTGGCGTGGCATCTTTTATAGTGCATTGGTGCTTATCAGATGAAGAAACTAAAAATAAAATAATGAGTCTTTTCTTGTCTTCCGTTGGCGTTGGAGGCTTGGATATCAAAATTGACCACTATATGTTTGAAAAGTCAAAGGGGATGGCTGTTTCCACCCCATATATAATACACAACCTTCCCGTACCATAATATAACAAAATCAAAACAAAGTACACAAACTCATAATGAAAATCCAAAAATTATGTTTCGTTGCTCTCTTCATAGCTTTGTTAAGCTCTGAAACCATTTCCGCCTTCAAATTCAACTTCAACCATTTCGACGGGACAAATCTAATCTTCATCGGATACGCTGAGTTAGGACCAGCAACCGATGGCATGAGCCGGTCCGGAGCTCTCTCCATGACCCGTGACGATATTCCATTCTCACATGGTCAAGGTCTTTACACGGATCCAATCCCATTCAAACCATCCAACAACAACACTTCTTCTTCTTCTTCTTCTGTTTACGCTTTCAAAACATCTTTCACTTTTTCCATCACTCCTCGCCGGTCAAACCGTAACCCCGGTCATGGTCTAGCCTTTATCGTTGTCCCAACCGTAAACTACGACAAAGACTCAACCCGTGGCTTCCTCGGTCTAGTTAACCGCACGACCAATGGCAATCCTAATAACCATCTATTTGCCGTCGAATTTGATGTGTTCCAAGACAAACGTTTTGGCGACATTAATGATAATCATGTTGGTATTAATATTAACTCTGTTATCTCAATGGTTTCTGAGAAAGCTGGCTATTGGGTTCAGACAAGAACCGGAGGGAAGAATCAATGGTCGTTTAAGGAAGTGAAGCTCAGTAGTGGAGATAACTACAAGGCTTGGATCGAGTACAAGAACAGTAAAGTCACTGTTACGCTTGCACCTGCGCATCTAAAGAAACCAAAGAGGCCATTGATCGAAACACAAGTTGATCTCTCGGAGGTGGTTCTTGAGACAATGTATACTGGTTTTGCCGGTTCGATGGGTCGTGGCATCGAGCGTCACGACATTTGGACCTGGAGTTTTGAGAATACCGCCAAAATCGAATAATTTGTTTTGTTTTTGTGTTTTTTGGTCAAGTTTGATTTGATTTATGTTTTGCTTTGTTATCTTTGTCACCGGTTTAACATTATATCTATTTTCTACTGTATTTATTCAAAGTGGTTTGGTGTATTTACAAAATAATATTGAATTTATGCACTTTTATCGATTTAAACTAAAATTTAGTAATTTTCATTCAAGTCCATAAGATATCAATTATTATGACCGGTTCAATTTGGTGAACCAGTTCGATCTAGTCTAACATAAAATTAAGTGGCTAGTGGTGATGGTTGAACCATTCACTTCTCTTTTTAGCCATAGTTGTAGATTTGTAGTGATGAAACCCGAAGTTGGTATGCAATGCATCAATTGTTATTGTTTATTAATTAGAAGAAAAGAAATATATGTCACAAGGCTTATAAAGTTAAACTATAATATTCAACATTTGTTGTAAAACTAAAATTTAAGTTTTAATAATGAAAGGAAATAAATATAACTTATCATTGTTGCTTGGTTGTATCATTTTTTATTCATTTTTCCATGATATATTATTTAAAGTAACACAGATATTTCTACTCACTGAAAGCAATATTGAAAATCAAAGTTACGAAAATATATAAATCACAAGAAAAAGACGATTATAAAATTACAGAAAACACAATGATCTTTCTATAACTTACCATTAGGAGAAAATATATTGCTTTTTTGTGAACGAGAAAATATAT